>NC_056433.1:76376515-76456515 GCF_018296145.1 Oncorhynchus tshawytscha
TGAGTGAGGTAGATGCCATGGAACATTATGGCTGAGTGAGGTAGATACCATGAAACATTATGGCTGAGTGGGGCAGATGACCTGGAACATTATGGCTGAGTGGGCAGATGACCTGGAACATTATGGCTGAGTGGGGCAGATGACCTGGAACATTATGGCTGAGTGGGGCAGATGACCTGGAACATTATGGCTGAGTGGGCAGATGACCTGGAACATTATGGCTGAGTGGGTAGATACCATGAAACATTATGGCTGAGTGGGGCAGATGACCTGGAACATTATGGCTGAGTGGGGACAGATGCCCTGGAACATTATGGCTGAGTGGGACAGATGCCATGGAACATTATGGCTGAGTGGGGCAGATACCATGGAACATTATGGCTGAGTGGGGCAGATGACCTGGAACATTATGGCTGATAGATACCATGGAACATTATGGCTGAGTGGGGCAGATGACCTGGAACATTATGGCTGAGTGGGGCAGATGACCTGGAACATTATGGCTGAGTGGGCAGATGCCATGGAACATTATGGCTGAGTGGGACAGATGCCCTGGAACATTATGGCTGAGTGGGACAGATGCCATGGAACATTATGGCTGAGTGAGGTAGATACCATGAAACATTATGGCTGAGTGGGGCAGATTACCTGGAACATTATGGCTAAGTGAGGCAGATGACCTGGAACATTATGGCTGAGTGGGGCAGATGCCCTGTAACATTATGGCTGAGTGGGACAGATGGCCTGGAACATTATGGCTGAGTGGGGCAGTTGCCATGGAACAGTATGGCTGAGTTGTGGCAGATGACCTGGAACATTATGGCTGAGTGGGACAGATGCCATGGAACATTATGGCTGAGTGAGGTAGATACCATGAAACATTATGGCTGAGTGGGGCAGATGACCTGGAACATTATGGCTGAGTGAGGTAGATACCATGAAACATTATGGCATTGAAACATTTTGGCTGAGTGGGGCAGATGACCTGGAACATTATGGCTGAGTGAGGTAGATACTGAAACATTATGGCTGAGTGGGGCAGATGACCTGGAACATTATGGCTGAGTGGGGCAGATGCCCTGGAACATTATGGCTGAGTGGGGCAGATGCCCTGGAACATTATGGCTGAGTGGGACAGATGCCATGGAACATTATGGCTGAGTGAGGTAGATACCATGAAACATTATGGCTGAGTGGGGCAGATGACCTGGAACATTATGGCTGAGTGGGGCAGATGACCTGGAACATTATGGCTGAGTGGGGCAGATGACCTGGAACATTATGGCTGAGTGGGGCAGATGACCTGGAACATTATGGCTGAGTGGGACAGATGACCTGGAACATTATGGCTGAGTGGGCAGATGACCTGGAACATTATGGCTGAGTGGGGCAGATTACCTGGAACATTATGGCTGAGTGGGGCAGATGACCTGGAACATTATGGCTGAGTGGGGCAGATGCCATGGAACATTATGGCTGAGTGGGGCAGATGACCTGGAACATTATGGCTGAGTGGGACAGATGCCATGGAACATTATGGCTGAGTGAGGTAGATACCATGAAACATTATGGCTGAGTGGGGCTGATTACCTGGAACATTATGGCTGAGTGGGGCAGATGACCTGGAACATTATGGCTGAGTGGGGCAGATGCCATGGAACATTATGGCTGAGTGGGGCAGATTACCTGGAACATTATGGCTGAGTGGGACAGATGCCATGGAACATTATGGCTGAGTGAGGTAGATACCATGAGACATTATGGCTGAGTGGGGCAGATTAGCTGGAACATTATGGCTAAGTGAGGCAGATGACCTGGAACATTATGGCTGAGTGGGGCAGATGCCCTGTAACATTATGGCTGAGTGGGACAGATGGCCTGGAACATTATGGCTGAGTGGGACAGATGCCATGGAACATAATGGCTGAGTGAGGTAGATACCATGAAACATTATGGCTGAGTGGGGCAGATGACCTGGAACATTATGGCTGAGTGAGGTAGATACCATGGAACATTATGGCTGAGTGGGGCAGATACCTGGAACATTATGGCTGAGTGGGGCAGATGACCTGGAACATTATGGCTGAGTGGGGCAGATGACCTGGAACATTATGGCTGAGTGGGGCAGATGACCTGGAACATTATGGCTGAGTGGGGCAGATGCCCTGGAACATTATGGCTGAGTGGGACAGATGCCATGGAACATTATGGCTGAGTGGGACAGATGCCATGGAACATTATGGCTGAGTGAGGTAGATACCATGAAACATTATGGCTGAGTGGGGCAGATGCCCTGGAACATTGTGGCTGATTGGGACAAATGGCCTGGAACATTATGGCTGAGTGGGACAGATGCCATGGAACATTATGGCTGAGTGAGGTAGATACCATGAAACATTATGGCTGAGTGGGGCAGATGACCTGGAACATTATGGCTGAGTGAGGTAGATACCATGAAACATTATGGCTGAGTGGGGCAGATGACCTGGAACATTATGGCTGAGTGGGACAGATGCCTGGAACATTATGGCTGAGTGGGACAGATGCCATGGAACATTATGGCTGAGTGAGGTAGATACCAGAAACATTATGGCTGAGTGGGGCAGATGACCTGGAACATTATGGCTGAGTGGGGCAGATGCCATGGAACATTATGGCTGAGTGGGGCAGATACCTGGAACATTATGGCTGAGTGGGACAGATGCCATGGAACATTATGGCTGAGTGAGGTAGATACCATGGAACATTATGGCTGAGTGGGGCAGATACCTGGAACATTATGGCTGAAGTGGGCAGATGACCTGGAACATTATGGCTGAGTGGGGCAGATGCCCTGGAACATTATGGCTGAGTGGGACAGATGGCCTGGAACATTATGGCTGAGTGGGACAGATGCCATGGAACATTATGGCTGAGTGAGGTAGATACCATGAAACATTATGGCTGAGTGGGGCAGATGACCTGGAACATTATGGCTGAGTGAGGTAGATACCATGGAACATTATGGCTGAGTGGGGCAGATGACCTGGAACATTATGGCTGAGTGGGGCAGATGACCTGGAACATTATGGCTGAGTGGGACAGATGCCCTGGAACATTATGGCTGAGTGGGGCAGATGACCTGGAACATTATGGCTGAGTGGGGCAGATGCCCTGGAACATTATGGCTGAGTGGGACAGATGCCATGGAACATTATGGCTGAGTGGGACAGATGCCATGGAACATTATGGCTGAGTGAGGTAGATACCATGAACATTATGGCTGAGTGGGGCAGATGCCCTGGAACAGATGGGACAGATGGCCTGGAACATTATGGCTGAGTGGGACAGATGCCATGGAACATTATGGCTGAGTGAGGTAGATACCATGGAACATTATGGCTGAGTGGGGCAGATGACCTGGAACATTATGGCCTGAACATTATGGCTGAGTGAGGTAGATACCATGAAACATTATGGCTGAGTGGGGCAGATACCTGGAACATTATGGCTGAGTGGGACAGATGCCCTGGAACATTATGGCTGAGTGGGCCAGATGCCATGGAACATTATGGCTGAGTGGGGCAGATACCATGGAACATTATGGCTGAGTGGGGCAGATGACCTGGAACATTATGGCTGAGTGGGGCAGATACCATGGAACATTATGGCTGAGTGGGGCAGATGACCTGGAACATTATGGCTGAGTGGGGCAGATGACCTGGAACATTATGGCTGAGTGGGCAGATGACCTGGAACATTATGGCTGAGTGGGACAGATGCCCTGGAACATTATGGCTGAGTGGGGCAGATGCCATGGAACATTATGGCTGAGTGGGGCAGATACCATGGAACATTATGGCTGAGTGGGGCAGATGACCTGGAACATTATGGCTGAGTGGAGGTAGATACCATGGAACATTATGGCTGAGTGGGGCAGATGCCATGGAACATTATGGCTGAGTGGGGCAGATGACCTGGAACATTATGGCTGAGTGGGGCAGATGCCCTGGAACATTATGGCTGAGTGGGACAGATGCCCTGGAACATTATGGCTGAGTGGGACAGATGCCATGGAACATTATGGCTGAGTGAGGTAGATACCATGAAACATTATGGCTAGTGGGGCAGATTACCTGGAACATTATGGCTGTGGGCAGATGACCTGGAACATTATGGCTGAGTGGGGCAGATGCCCTGTAACATTATGGCTGAGTGGGACAGATGGCCTGGAACATTATGGCTGAGTGGGACATGCCATGGAACATTATGGGTGAGGTAGATACCATGAAACATTATGGCTGAGTGGGGCAGATGACCTGGAACATTATGGCTGAGTGGGTAGATACCATGGAACATTATGGCTGAGTGGGGCAGATGACCTGGAACATTATGGCTGAGTGGGGCAGATGCCCTGGAACATTATGGCTGAGTGGGACAGACGCCATGGAACATTATGGCTGAGTGAGGTAGATACCATGAAACATTATGGCTGAGTGGGGCAGATGACCTGGAACATTATGGCTGAGTGAGGTAGATACCATGAAACATTATGGCTGAGTGGGACAGATTACCTGGAACATTATGGCTGAGTGGGGCAGATGACCTGGAACATTATGGATGAGTGGGGCAGATGCCATGGAACAGTATGGCTGAGTTGTGGCAGATGACCTGGAACATTATGGCTGAGTGGGGCAGATGCCCTGGAACATTATGGCTGAGTGGGACAGATGCCATGGAACATTATGGCTGAGTGAGGTAGATACCATGAAACATTATGGCTGAGTGGGGCAGATGACCTGGAACATTATGGCTGAGTGAGGTAGATACCATGGAACATTATGGCTGAGTGGGGCAGATGCCATGGAACATTATGGCTGAGTGGGGCAGATGACCTGGAACATTATGGCTGAGTGGGGCAGATGACCTGGAACATTATGGCTGAGTGGGACAGATGCCCTGGAACATTATGGCTGAGTGGGACAGATGCCATGGAACATTATGGCTGAGTGAGGTAGATACCATGAAACATTATGGCTGAGTGGGGCTGATTACCTGGAACATTATGGCTGAGTGGGGCAGATGCCATGGAACATTATGGCTGAGTTGTGGCAGATGACCTGGAACATTATGGCTGAGTGGGGCAGGACCAGATGGCCAGATGACTTGGAACATTATGGCTGAGTGGGACAGATGCCCTGGAACATTATGGCTGAGTGGGACAGATGACCTGGAACATTATGGCTGAGTGAGGACAGATGACCATGGAACATTATGGCTGAGTGGGGCAGATGCCCTGGAACATTATGGCTGAGTGGGGCAGATGACCTGGAACATTATGGCTGAGTGGGGCAGATGACCTGGAACATTATGGCTGAGTGGGGCAGATGACCTGGAACATTATGGCTGAGTGGGACAGATGACCTGGAACATTATGGCTGAGTGGGACAGATGCCATGGAACATTATGGCTGAGTGAGGTAGATACCATGAAACATTATGGCTGAGTGGGGCTGATTACCTGGAACATTATGGCTGAGTGGGGCAGATGACCTGGAACATTATGGCTGAGTGGGGCAGATGCCATGGAACATTATGGCTGAGTTGTGGCAGATGACCTGGAACATTATGGCTGAGTGGGGCAGATGACCTGGAACATTATGGCTGAGTGGGGCAGATGACTTGGAACATTATGGCTGAGTGGGACAGATGCCCTGGAACATTATGGCTGAGTGGGACAGATGCCATGGAACATTATGGCTAAGTGAGGCAGATGACCTGGAACATTATGGCTGAGTGGGGCAGATGCCCTGGAACATTATGGCTGAGTGGGACAGATGCCCTGGAACATTATGGCTGAGTGGGGCAGTTGCCATGGAACATTATGGCTGAGTTGTGGCAGATGACCTGGAACATTATGGCTGAGTGGGACAGATGACCTGGAACATTATGGCTGAGTGGGACAGATGCCATGGAAAATTATGGCTGAGTGAGGTAGATACCATGAAACATTATGGCTGAGTGGGGCAGATGACCTGGAACATTATGGCTGAGTGGGGCAGATGACCTGGAACATTATGGCTGAGTGGGGCAGATGACCTGGAACATTATGGCTGAGTGGGACAGATGCCCTGGAACATTATGGCTGAGTGGGACAGATGCCATGGAATATTATGGCCGAGTGAGGTAGATACCATGAAACATTATGGCTGAGTGGGGCTGATTACCTGGAACATTATGGCTGAGTGGGGCAGATGACCTGGAACATTATGGCTGAGTGGGGCAGATGACATGGAACAGTATGGCTGAGTTGTGGCAGATGACCTGGAACATTAAGGCTGAGTGGGGCAGATGACCTGGAACATTATGGCTGAGTGGGGCAGATGACCTGGAACATTATGGCTGAGTGGGACAGATGCCCTGGAACATTATGGCTGAGTGGGACAGATGCCATGGAACATTATGGCTAAGTGAGGCAGATGACCTGGAACATTATGGCTGAGTGGGGCAGATGCCCTGGAACATTATGGCTGAGTGGGACAGATGACCTGGAACATTATGGCTGAGTGGGGCAGTTGCCATGGAACAGTATGGCTGAGTTGTGGCAGATGACCTGGAACATTATGGCTGAGTGGGACAGATGACCTGGAACATTATGGCTGAGTGGGACAGATGCCATGGAAAATTATGGCCGAGTGAGGTAGATACCATGAAACATTATGGCTGAGTGGGGCTGATTACCTGGAACATTATGGCTGAGTGGGGCAGATGACCTGGAACATTATGGCTGAGTGGGGCAGATGCCATGGAACAGTATGGCTGAGTTGTGGCAGATGACCTGGAACATTATGGCTGAGTGGGGCAGATGACCTGGAACATTATGGCTGAGTGGGGCAGATGACTTGGAACATTATGGCTGAGTGGGACAGATGCCCTGGAACATTATGGCTGAGTGGGACAGATGCCATGGAACATTATGGCTAAGTGAGGCAGATGACCTGGAACATTATGGCTGAGTGGGGCAGATGCCCTGTAACATTATGGCTGATTGGGACAAATGGCCTGGAACATTATGGCTGAGTGGGACAGATGCCATGGAACATTATGGCTGAGTGAGGTAGATACCATGAAACATTATGGCTGAGTGGGGCAGATGACCTGGAACATTATGGCTGAGTGAGGTAGATACCATGAAACATTATGGCTGAGTGGGGCAGATTACCTGGAACATTATGGCTGAGTGGGACAGATGGCTTGGAACATTATGGCTGAGTGGGACAGATGCCATGGAACATTATGGCTGAGTGAGGTAGATACCATGAAACATTATGGCTGAGTGGGGCAGATGACCTGGAACATTATGGCTGAGTGAGGTAGATACCATGGAACATTATGGCTGAGTGGGGCAGAAGCCATGGAACATTATGGCTGAGTGGGGCAGATGACCTGGAACATTATGGCTGAGTGGGGCAGATGACCTGGAACATTATGGCTGAGTGGGACAGATGCCCTGGAACATTATGGCTGAGTGGGACAGATGCCATGGAATATTATGGCCGAGTGAGGTAGATACCATGAAACATTATGGCTGAGTGGGGCTGATTACCTGGAACATTATGGCTGAGTGGGGCAGATGACCTGGAACATTATGGCTGAGTGGGGCAGATGCCATGGAACAGTATGACCTGGAACAGTATGGCTGAGTTGTGGCAGATGACCTGGAACATTATGGCTGAGTGGGGCAGATGACCTGGAACATTATGGCTGAGTGGGGCAGATGACTTGGAACATTATGGCTGAGTGGGACAGATGCCCTGGAACATTATGGCTGAGTGGGACAGATGCCATGGAACATTATGGCTAAGTGAGGCAGATGACCTGGAACATTATGGCTGAGTGGGGCAGATGCCCTGTAACATTATGGCTGAGTGGGACAGATGACCTGGAACATTATGGCTGAGTGGGGCAGTTGCCATGGAACAGTATGGCTGAGTTGTGGCAGATGACCTGGAACATTATGGCTGAGTGGGACAGATGACCTGGAACATTATGGCTGAGTGGGACAGATGCCATGGAAAATTATGGCTGAGTGAGGTAGATACCATGAAACATTATGGCTGAGTGGGGCAGATGACCTGGAACATTATGGCTGAGTGAGGTAGATACCATGGAACATTATGGCTGAGTGGGGCAGATGCCATGGAACATTATGTCTGAGTGGGGCAGATGCCATGGAACATTATGGCTGAGTGGGCCAGATGCCATGGAACATTATGGCTGAGTGGGGCAGATGCCCTGGAACATTATGGCTGAGTGGGACAGATGCCCTGGAACATTATGGCTGAGTGGGACAGATGCCATGGAACATTATGGCTGAGTGAGGTAGATACCATGAAACATTATGGCTGAGTGGGGCAGATGCCCTGGAACATTATGGCTGAGTGGGGCAGATGCCATGGAACATTATGGCTGAGTGAGGTAGATACCATGGAACATTATGGCTGAGTGGAGCAGATGCCCAGGAGAGGACTCATGTTACTCCAGGGGTACATACACCCTCGAGCACACACACACATACGCACACACACACACACACACACACGCGCACACACAGACAAACACACATTTACACACACACTAACAGAGAACATCTAAGGGTAACCCTATCGGTGTCTGGGTTGGGGGCTGAGTGCTGCGGGCTGTGAGTCAGGGGTCAAAGGGGTCATTAACTCTGAGGAGAGCATTAAGCCTCAGAGGCCAAGATCACCTCTCTACACTGACTTTTAACCCCTAACCCCACCAAATCCCCCCTGACTGCTGCAGAATGGGATTTCCAGACAGACGTACACACATGCAATGACGCAGGCATGCACACACACACACACAAACACAGGGCTCTGGTCTACATACTAGAGGTTCCAAGATTCCATAGGAAATACAATAACATTACATTTATATGCTTAAAACCCTTTCCTGCAGTCAAATGACCAAAGCGCCCTCTATAGTGGCCTCATGGGTGGAATATTATTCAAATTATTCATACTTTTCAACAATTATTAATTTTGTTATGCTGAAAATCCGGTGTTTCTTTGTCAAACAGTATTGTTATATTTCAGTCTTTTGTGATGTATATAAAGTGTAATATTGGGATACAAACTCAAAATGTAATACATTTCATCTCTAAATATGACATGGTACAGGTGTCCCCTTTTTTTTAAGCCTAAACCCATAACCATGTGTGTGAGGTGTATACTTATGTGTGAGGTGTATACTACCAAGAAACACTCTGTGTAACCCTGATTTATCATTTGACTGCAGGAAAAGGCTATACTGATAATCACAGGATGTTTGACTGACTGGGCTACCACACACACACACACACACACACACACACACACACACACACACACACACACACACACACACACACACACACATATAATATTTTGGCAGAGAGTGGAGAGTCTGGAGTGTGTCCAGCAAGCTGTGGTGTGTTGTGTGTCACAGGGAACGGGACAGCACTGAGATGGCTAAATGACAAGGAATGCTACCTCCAAGTCCCGGTCCGCATCATGAGCCAGCAGCAAGATAGAACCCTGGTCTGTCCAAAAGACCTGCACAGACCAACATCCCTTGCCCAGAAACTCTGTCCCAGAAGGCTTTAGGTTAAAAAGCCATGTCCAGATCAGTCAAACAAAAAACGTATTTAAAAAGAAAAAGTAGGTCCTAAGTCCACTAACCACCATCCGCCACAAAGCCTGTTCTCTGGAGGTGGTTCCTGTCTGTGTGTGCATGGTGAGAGGCTGAGGGCGTCACATGCTGGGAGGCCACAAGGCCCAGTGAGTGTGGTTGCTATTTGGATAAACAGTGTGGATGTTCAGGCCTTTATGTTCCACACTAACAACACACTCTGTGAAGGGGGAATGTCTGTAGTAACAGTTTATAAAGGCTAATTACAGGAAAGACTTCTCCTTTAAACTGACTGTGAGCAGCAACCGACTGTGTTTGCCTAGGCTAAGCTTACATCTTGGGTCCTGTCAGAGAGAGAGAGAGGAGAGGAGAGGAGAGAGAGATAGAGAGAGGGGGGAGAGGGAGAGGAGAGAGAGATAGAGAGAGGGGGAGAGGGAGAGGAGAGAGAGATAGAGAGAGGGGGGAGAGGGAGAGGAGAGAGAGATAGAGAGAGAGGGGAGAGGAGAGGAGAGAGAGATAGAGAGAGGGTGGAGAGAGAGGAGAAGAGAAGAGAAGAGGAGAGAGAGAGGTAGTTATAACTACAGGCTAGAAACCTCTACCGCACACATCAACACACACAACTCGTCACGAACACATACAACTTGGCACGAACACACACTCGACAAGAACACACAAAACAAGACATGAACACACACATCTCGACATGAACACACACACACACAACATGAACACACACAACACAACATGAACACACACAACTTGACATGAACACAGACATGAACACACACACACAACATGACATGAACACACACAACTCGACATGAACACACACACACACAACATGACATGAACACACACAACACAACATGAACACACACATGAACACACAGCACAACATGAACACACACATGAACACACACAACACAACATGAACACACACATGCATAGAAACACACAGAAAGAAAAGCAAACATTGCTTCACACACATATGTTCTATGTTGTGCTTACACAGCCACCCACACACACACACACACACACACACACAGTCTACTGGTCCTGTTGGCTTTAAACAGGTCTGGCCGTGTAAAGCCATAAAACAGTGACAGGAGGCTGTTTTACCGTTGGACCACTGGTGTGTGTGTGTGTGTGTGTGTGTGTGTGTGTGTGTGTGTGTGTGTGTTTATGTGTGTGTGTTTTATGTGTGTGTGTGTGTGTGTGTGTGTGTGAGCCTGCCTGCCCTTCATTCCCAGTCATCCCTGGGGGAGAGACACCAGAGAACATTAGGAAGATGGATCTCCCTGAAATCCAATCTGTTTTTACTATAAAGGTAAGACATCAGCCACACTGCTGCTAAAGCCTTGACCTCAGAGACAGGAGAGGGCCGAGTGGGCAGAGACAGGAAAGGGCCGAGGGGGCAGAGACAGGAAGGGCCGAGGGGGCAGAGACAGGAGAGGGCCGAGGGGGCAGAGACAGGAGAGGGCCAAGACAGGAAAGGGCCGAGACAGGAAAGGGCCGAGGGGGCAGAGACAGGAGAGGGCCGAGGGGGCAGAGACAGGAGAAGGGGGCAGAGACAGGAGAGGGCCGAGGGGGCAGAGACAGGAGAGGGCCGAGGGGGCAGAGACATGAGAGGGCCGAGGGGGCAGAGACAGGAGAGAGGGGGCAGAGACAGGAGAGGGCCGAGACAGGAAAGGGCCGAGGGGGCAGAGACAGAACAGGGCCGACGGGGCAGAGACAGGAGAGGGCCGAGACAGGAAAGGGCCGAGGGGGCAGAGACAGGACAGGGCCGACGGGGCAGAGACAGGAGAGGGCCGAGGGGGCAGAGACAGGAAAGGGCCGAGGGGGCAGAGATTGTGGGCTCTGACTGTTGACAAACGTACAGTCATCTAAGTCAACTCCATCTGTGTGTTAGCTCATCCTATTCAAGGCCATTCTCTGTTTTCTTTTCTGGAAAAACTACATCTAAAGGAGGAAAGTCGATAAAGGTGTGTGAAGACATGAGGTATGATGTTTCAGACCACATTTTCGACTCACAAGAGTCAGAGACTTTACTGGTTGTACTGGTCAGTGAATCAGTCCACCTAGAATAAAATAAACTTCTGGTTTGACTGCTGCGGAGTTGTATTTTATCATTCTATTGGAATCTGTAAATGCACATACAGCCTTGTAAATGCTTTCCACAGCCCCTAAAACACAGGGAGTCCTGAGCCTATGGAGATGTCATTGTTATGTTGCACGCTCAACACAGAGGAGCAAGGCTAATGGATTTGGTTCTCCAAAGCTAACGGAGGCAACTCAGCGCCTCTGGAGGCCAATAAACATCCCTCAAATTCCCCAATACCTAATTCCCTCTCTTCCTCTCTATCCTGTAGATCCAACCATTCCCTCTCTTCTTCTCTCTTCTGTAGTTTCCTGGCATTCCTTACACTGAGGAATCCTCTTCCTAGCAGGCTTGTCAATAAGACCGTCAGAGATTTGGGAGCAGACCGGATTGAATGTGGGATATGAACCCTAAACTAGGCTTCTCTACATTCTATATACAGTATCTAACCCTGGTTGTGATGACCGTACTGAGGCGCTGACATGATTCCCTCTTAGTGAGCATTAGACTCATGCAGTAATAGGATGGGACACAGGGACCTTGTGGGAACACAAAGGCAGGGCATCAAAACTGAAACTCTATTTACCGGCAGACATATCGGCTGTTTTCATATTGTCTTTGGTATTAATCTTCCCAATCCATTTATTGGACACTTACAATGAGTGTACAAAACATTAGGAACACCTACTCTTTCCATGACATAGACCAGGGGTACTCAAGTACAATATGAGAAGGTCTGGTCACACACATTTCCTAGGTGGCAAGAGTCCAGACAGATAATGACATTTATCAGCATAGAAACAAACCCCCAACCAAACTGTTCACACCCCTCTTGTTGGCAGAGAGAACCTTTTGCTGTTTTAAAGTAAATCTCCTGCTAATCTACGCATTCTTCCATGTCTTATGTGTGTTCATATGACACCAGGGTCCGAAGCCTGACCGAGTAAAGAAACAATATATACACAGTAACAGTCTAAATTTTGGACACACCTACTCATTCCAGGGTTTTTCTTTATTTTTACTATTTTCTACATTATACGGAATCATGTAGTAACCAAAAAAGTGTTTAAAAAATCAAAATATATTTGACATTTGAGATTCTTCAAGTAGCCACCATTTGCCTTGATGACTGCTTTGCACACTATTGGCATTCTCTCAACCAACTTCATGAGGTAGTCACCTGGAATGCATTTCAATTAACAGGTGTGCCTTGTTAAAAGTTCATTTGTGGATTTTCTTTCCTTCTTCCTTTAGCCAATCAGTTGTTTTGTGACAAGGTAGGGGAGGTATACAGAAGATATACAGCCCTATTTGGTAAAATACCAAGTCCATATTATAGAAAGAACAGCTCAAACAAGCAAAGAGAAACGACAGTCCATCATTACTTTAAGACATGAAGGTCAGTCAATACGGAACATTTCAAGAACTTTTAAAGTTTCTCAAGTGCAGTTGCAAAACCCATCAAGCGCTACGATGAAACTGGCTCTCATGAGGACTGCCACAGGAAAGGAAGACCCAGAGTTACCTCTGCTGCAGAGGACACGTTCATTAGAGTTAACTGCAACTCAGATTGCAGCCCAAATAAATGCTTCACAGAGTTAAAGTAAGAGACACATCTCAACATTAACTGTTCAGAGGAGACTGAGTGAATCAGGCCTTCTTGGTCAAATTGCTGCAAAGAAACTACTACTAAAGGTCACCAGTAAAAAGAAGAGACTTGCTTTGGTCAAGTAACACGAGCAATGCACATTAGACCGGTGGAAATCTGTCCTTTGGTCTGATTAGTCCAAATGAAGCATGGGGGAGGAGGTGTGATGGTATGGGGTGCTTTGCTGGTGACACTGTCTGGGATTTAGAATTCAAGGAACACGTAATCAGCATGGCTACCACAGCATTCTGCAGCGATACACCATCCCATCTAATTTGCGTTTAGTGAGACTATCATTTGTTTTTCAACAGGACAATGACCCAGCACACCTCAAGGCTGTGTAAGGGCTATTTTACCAAGAAGGAGAACAGTGGAGTGCTGCATCAGATGACCTGGCCTCCACATTCACCCAACCTCAACCCAATTGAGATGGTTTGGGATGAGTTGGACCGTGGAGTGAAGGAAAAGCAGCAAAAGTGCTCAGCATATGTGGGAACCCCTTCAGGACTGTTGGAAAAACATTTGTCAGGAAGCTGGTTCAGAGAATGCCAAAGCATGCACAGCTGTCATCAAGGTAAAGGGTGGCTACTTTGAAGAATTTCTTAAACACTTTTTTGGTTACCACATGATTCCATATGTGTTATTTCATAGTTGTCAAGTTCTGACCTTAGTTCCTTTATTATGTCTTTGTTTTAGTTTGGTCAGGGCGTGAGTTGGGGTGGGTAGTCTATGCTCTTTTTTCTTTGTTGTGTTTCTGTGTTTGGCCTGGTATGGTTCTCAATCAGAGGCCGGTGTCATTCGTTGTCTCTGAGAATCATACTTAGGTAGCCTGTCTTTGTGGGTGATTATTTTCTGTTTAGTGTTTTTTCATCACCTTACAGGACTGTTTTTGTTTTTGTTCAGTGTTCAGTTGTTTTATTAAAAATATGAACACTTACCACGCTGTGCTTTGGTCCTCCTCTCCTTCCACCGAAGACAACCGTTACAGAATCACCCACCACAACCGGACCAAGCAGCGTAGTAACCAGGAGCAGAGGGTTCTGGACTCCTGGACATGGGAGGAGATTTTGGACGGAAAGGGACCCTGGGCACAGGCTGGGGAATATCGCCGCCCCCGGGAAGAGCTGGAGGCAGCCAAAGCCGAGTGGTGACATTATGAGGAGCTAGCACAGCAGCGCAACAGGGATGAGAGGCAGCCCCAAAAATTCCTTGGGGGGAGAACACGGGGAGTGTGGCTAAGTCAGGTAGGAGACCTGAGCCAACTCCCCGTGCTTACCGTGGAGAGAGGTGGACCGGGCAGGCACCGTGTTATGCCGTGAGGCGCACGGTGTCCCCAGTGCGCAGGCATAGCCCGATGCGCTACATTGCAGCTCCTCGTATTGGCCGGGCTAGAGTGGGCATCGAGCCAGGTGCTATGAAGCCGGCTCAGTGCATCTGGTCTCCAGTGTGTCTCCTCGGCCCGGGGTATATGGCACCAGCCCTACGCACGGTGTCCCCGGTTCGCCAGCACAGCCCAGTGCGGTCTGTTCCACCCCGGGGAGTATCCAGCCAGGACAGGTTGTGCAGGCTCCGTGCTCGAGACCTCCAGTGCGCCTCCACGGTCCAGTCCATCCAGTTTCTCCTCCACGCACCAGGCCTCCGGTGGCAGGCTGTCTCTCCGTCTCCTCCCTCCAGGTGCTCCCGCCTGTCCAGCGCTTCCAGAGTCTTCCCCCTGTCCAGCGCTTCCAGAGGGTAGTCTATGTTCTTTTTTCTATGTTGTGTTTATGTGTTTGGCCTGGTATGGTTCTCAATCAGAGGAAGGTGTCGTTCGTTGTCTCTGATTGAGAATTATACTTAGGTAGCCTGTTTTCCCCATTTTAGTTGTGGGTGATTATTTTCTGTTTAGTGCTTTTTCATCACCTTACAGGACTGCTCGTTTGTCGTTTTTTTGCTTTTGTTCAGTGTTCAGTTGTTTTATTAAAAATATGAACACTTACCACGCTGCGCTTTGTTCCTCCTCTCCTTCCACCGAAGATAACCATTACAATAGTTTTGATGTCTTCACTATTATTCTACAATGTTGAAAATACTAAAAATAAAGAAAAACGCTTGAATGTGTAGGTGTGTCCAAACTTTTGACTGGTACTATATATATATATATATGGACCTGCAGTCCGGATCCGCCAGTTGAGTATGGGAGACATAGACTGACCAGGTGAATCCAGGTGAAAGCTATGATCCCTTATTGATGTAATTGTAATCCGGGTAGATGAAGGGGAGGAGAAAGGTTTAATAAAGATTTTCAAGCCTTGAGACAATTGAGACATGGATTGTGTATGTGTCCCATTCAAACGGTGAATGGGCAAGACAAAAGATTTAAGTGTCTTTGAATGGGGTATGGTAGTAGGTGCCAGGCACTCTGGTTTTAGTGTGTCAAAAACTGCAACACTGCTAGGTTTTTCACGCTAAAAGTTTCAGGACATCCAGCCAACTTGACACAACAGTGGGAAGCATTGGAGTCAACAAGGGCCAGCATCTCAGTGGAAAGCTTTCAACACCTTGTAGTCCATACCCGACAAATTGAGGTTGTTCTGAGGGAAAGAGGGGGTGCAACTCAATATTAGGACCCACAGTGTAGATCTCTTTAAAGCTGCAGTTCATTAACTCTTTGCTAACTCTTTGCTAATTAATTTGATTTACATTGAAGTTGAGATGTTTTTACCACACATGCACGCACGCACGCACACACACACACACGCACACAGAGGAGAGGAGATGGACGGCTGAGGCCTGGTTCTATCTTGATGCTTCTGATGGTGTTGACAGACAAGGATATGAGCTGTCACCACTGTTTACTCACAGGTGTTTACGTCTGGTTTGGAGACGTCTCTGCCTTGTTAGTGGAGGATCTGTTTCTCTCCATCCACAGGAAGTCTTCTAGAGGAGGACTTTGTAAACCTTCCCAAACCTCTCTTCTCCAAACCTCTCCTCTCCAAACCTTTCCTCTCTCCAAACCTCTCCTCTACAAACCTCTACAAGTATCTCCAAGCCTCTCAAAGCCCCAAGTGAAAGAACCACTGAGCGAGAGAGAGAGAAAGGACAGTCGAGACGACTCTTCTCGAGTGATTGTGTTTCCAACTCAAAACAAAGCTTTTAAGGTTTGAGAAGAAGATCGAGACACAGAAAAACAGCTCTGTTTATCATTATCATCCACTTTGAGATTGTGTGCATTCCTCTTATCTTCATGCAATATGTTTTTATGTCCAGTCTTTTATTTTTCGGTGCAATAAACAATAAAAAAAAACATTGCTTGTGTACAGCTACTGTGTTGTTGTGAGCCGGTCACATTAAACAAGATAAGCCAGAGAGACGTGAGTGTCAAACCCCATGAAGACATCTGAACTGCATGTGTGGGTGCCTGGGTAATGATACCTCAGTGACAATGGAAACAAAATGGCCGCCAGCGGCTGGGGTCGGCCGGGTCTGTGGGTCCCAGTGGCCCGTGACCACATAGAGAACGGATAGAGAACAGGGCCACTGAGGGACTTCATTAGAACACAATGGAGAAAGGACCCCTCATGAGTCCTCATGTTACCCTGAGTGGAACAATACAGGCCTCTGTCACAGAGCAGGGGAGCAGGGGACAGAGAGAGAAAAGGACTTAGTGCTGCTATTCTCTCAGAGAGAGAGGTAAGAGGAAGCAGAGAGAAAAGGAGTGAGAGGATAGGGACAGAAAATAGATGCCAGTGGAAGTGATGTCCATCAACATTACAGTAGTCATCACAGCTGGTATGGGGATAGTATTATGCCCATCAGATCAGGTAAGACTAGTGCTTCCTCATTCCTCCCCTTCTCAGTCCTCAGGGACAGGAAAGGATTAGGATGAAGAGAGACAGAGACCCACCCCAATCCCATCACTCTTCACTGTGACCTCTGACCTAGTGACATCACATCCCGGTTGGAGGAATCAGCAAGGAACAAGATGCAGATCTGCAACAGAATCCGCCAACCTGGAATTCTTTAGCTGAGATTTTAGAAAATAAAACAATGTTGGGGAAAGTTTTGAGATAGTCAGAGGGGAAGTCAAAAGAGCTCCATCCACAAATCCTGGTCGTGTTTACAGACGCTCAGCTCACTGATTTACTAAACACAAGGAGCTGAGGGTCAGACTGGTAGGAGTCCATTACAACTCAGAGAGAGAGGGGGGAAGGGAGAGAGGAAGAGAGTGAGAGAGTGTGTGTGAGAGAGAGAGAGAGAGAGAAACGGAGAGAGAGAGAAAGAGAGAGGAAAAAGAGAGGTACTTCAAGAAAACAGTTTTTTTTTGTCTCCACTGACCCGTTATGTATACAGAACCCTCAAAAACAAACAGAGCTGGCAGAGAGAAGCAGGGAGGATGTAAGATAGATAAATATGAGAGAGTGGAAGAAAAGGAGGGCGGGCTGGAAAAGACTCCCTCCAGACGGTGTGGTAGACTAGAGCGCTAGCCTCTAAAACAAACACCGTTGTTAGGGCTCATCATGAAGGGCCCTAGGTCTGCCAGGCCAAACCAACCGCCTGCTTCTCCTTCCAACCCACTCTCCCTGTCCTTTAGCTAGGAACCAAAACATCACATAGAAACTGTTGTGGAGTAATAACAGGAAAAGTAGGAACAATTATAAACAAGAAGAGGAAGAAAGGAATCGCTGAGAGCAACCAAGGTACTGTAAGAATGACAGCTACTCAACTGGTTGATTTACACCCCAATGTGTAGTAGATCACAGATCACAGACAAAAGACGTGTACATACAGGAACATGAGAACACATGTTTGGCTCGACAAGGTGGTGAAGCGGGTACTTAGAGAACAAGAAGACGCATGTTAAACATGAAGCAGGACTTCTTTGGGTAGAGGAGTTCATCCTTAACAAGAGCCATTAGCAGTCACTCACTCAAGGCATAGATCACAGGAAAGGAAAACACTGTCGCACCGTATCAGCCTTGGAGCGGTCCGTCTGTATAAATCATCCCCTTTCTACCAAATTGTCTATCGGAGAAAGAGAAAGGCCTTTTCTGGGGTCTAAGAGAGTAACTGTCTTTCATGGACAGAAACAGTTGTGTCTGGGTCCTGCAGTAGAACTTTTACCTTAAGGTTTGTCTATGAGCAGAATATTAACCGTGGTCATTAAAAGAGAAGACAGAAACCTAAAAATAGTCCATGAGTAAAGGGTGTCCATGCAGGGTTGTAGAAGCAGCGTTGCTCAGACACAGACACAGGAGGAGGCTTGTAGGGCTGAGGCTGCTGCTCCAACAGAGTCCAGAGGATTCAGTGGTGATCACCCAATAAAAGTGAATTTACAGGCCACCCGTCCTCTTAAAGCAAATGGGAGTAAGGCATCATTCACCCTGAAAACAGGGCAGAGAAAGAACCTCTCAGAGCTTTCATTCATATTTACAGTTATTGCTCTCAGAACGTGTGTCTGCCCTTCTGTTGTTCAAATGGAAAACTCTGTTCAAGGCCTTGGCAAAAACTCAAGGAGGGTAAATGGAGAGAGGGAGGGAGGGAAAAAGGGGGAGGGAGGGAGAAAGGGGGAGGGAGGATAAGAGGGGAGACTGGGGCTGGCCTGAAGGACACTTTGGGGCCTGAGGTTTAGCTAAGTTAAACAATCTTGGCTGCTCTGTCCCTACGTATCCAAACTAGAGGCTAGCTTAAGTCTACAGAACACATCCTATCTGAATTAACGCGGATCACGACTGAATACATCTCTGTTTATCTGAACATCTGGAGAAAATAAACCAAACCGCAGACATCTAATGTATCCTCTTCATTCATGGGTACAACCCCAATAAACCAGTGATGTGAAAGTATTATAATGCAGTAACATGAAGGCGTGACAATGAGAAAAATAAAACAATGGCAGATGATCTCAGAGTCCACAGCACTATAGCTCAGCATTGAATCAGTTGTCACAACCTCGCTTGTGTCGCTGATGTTAAATCATAAACCTAAATCCTTCCTCATCTTTCTTTCTTTCACTCTCTCTCTCAGGTCTGTCATCTGATCCCTCTAATATTGTAATTTTTAAAATAATTTAGCAGACACTCTTATTCAGTGCGACTTACAGTGTTGAGTGACCTGCATACATTTTCGTAAGGCAACAGGTGGAGAGTCTTTGTGTTGTAGTCTAATAGATTTAGCCCCAGGTGGGAGCAGGAGCCCACAGATAAGCCGATGCCTGGCCCAGAGACAGGCATCATGTCTGACCTGGGCCCCTGTGTCAGTATACACACTCAGCTGTGGGTTCACTGCATTCACCATTTACAGTGTAGAGGGTACCATCTTTGCCCTCCTGTTGTTTTGTACCCCTTTCGAGTCAGAGTACACTACCTTTGCCCCTGCTGATGTCCTACTTGACAAATAATTTCATTGTGTTCAGACAGACCTCTAGTGAAAAGATCTATTCAACGATTTCCAGATGTTTTAGAATACCAAAACATCCCGTATGTTAATGCAACAAAATTAGAGCAACAAAGACATGACCATGGAAATCCATGCCACAACCTTTCGTATGGAGAGATGTCAGCTAGTCAACAGGGCTCTAAATTAGAACCTTAGAAGGACCTTCAACTGTGACAGTTCTGTTACACCACTCTAGGACACATCCAGACTGGCTCTTTACTACAACCAGTGGAGCTGTTCCCTACAATAGTTCTGTTACACCACTCTAGGACACATCCAGACTGGCTCTTTACTACAACCAGTGGAGCTGTTCCCTACAATAGTTCTGTTACACCACTCTAGGACACATCCAGACTGGCTCTTTACTACAACCAGTGGAGCTGTTCCCTACAATAGTTCTGTTACACCACTCTAGGACACATCCAGACTGGCTCTTTACTACAACCAGTGGAGCTGTTCCCTACAATAGTTCTGTTACACCACTCTAGGACACATCCAGACTGGCTCTTTACTACAACCAGTGGAGCTGTTCCCTACAATAGTTCTGTTACACCACTCTAGGACACATCCAGACTGGCTCTTTACTACAACCAGTGGAGCTTTACTACAACCAGTGGAGCTGTTCCCTACAATAGTTCTGTTACACCACTCTAGGACACATCCAGACTGGCTCTTTACTACAACCAGTGGAGCTGTTCCCTACAATAGTTCTGTTACACCACCCTAGGACACATCCAGACTGGCTCTTTACTACAACCAGTGGAGCTGTTCCCTACAATAGTTCTGTTACACCACTCTAGGACACATCCAGACTGGCTCTTTACTACAACCAGTGGAGCTGTTCCCTACAATAGTTCTGTTACACCACTCTAGGACACATCCAGACTGGCTCTTTACTACAACCAGTGGAGCTGTTCCCTACAATAGTTCTGTTACACCACTTTAGGACACATCCAGACTGGCTCTTTACTACAACCAGTGGAGCTGTTCCCTACAATAGCACAAAGGGAAAGTATGGACATATTGTGGCTGAAGGGGATGTGAAATGTGAGTAAGAGTCATGTTACAAGCTCAGATGCTCAGAGAGATGGAGCACTATGGTGGAATAGGAGCCAGAATGAGAGGGTCAAAGCCAGATAAAACCTTTTGTTCATGGTTAACAGAGGTATTGGCTATGTTAGTTAGTGGAGTCTGTGAAACAGGCTTATTCATGAGGGGTGGCTGCCCAGAGGTTTACCCACCTCCCAAATACCCCTCTATTCAATCACTGGCCTCTTAAACCGCGTGGTTGTCACACACACACACACCACGACCCTCAACCCCTCATACAACAACCCTCAACCGCTCTGAACCCTCAGCGAGGGAGACCTTACTGCTAGAGAAGCAAGACCACTGAGTGCCTGTGAGTGTGTATGTGTGAGTGTGTTGCTTCTCTAGCAGTAAGGTCTCCCTCGCTGAAGGTCCAGAGGGGTTGAGGGTCGTTGTATGGTGTGTGTGTGTGTGTGTGTGTGTAGGAGTGGGGGAAAAGTCTAAACCACTGCATCCCTATTGGGAACAGACATGATTTACACAAACCACAAACTTTATCAGCCAGACCTGCGCCAGACCTGCCAGTGGAGACCAAACTTCAGACAGACTCCTGCAAGCGTAGCTGGGAACAGGAAACAGGAAGTGCCCTAGCCATGGTCCCTCCCTCCCCTCTCAGATGATCTGTCTGGACCTGGTGTCCCTGAGGTCCTGACCAGGCTGCCCCTCACACTGCCTGAACAATATAGGCCTGTCTACTGGGGGAGAGGGTGAGAGAGAAGTAATGGAGCGATATAAAGTGTGTTTCTAGGGTGATTGAAGGGGTGGAGGAGGGTAAGACAAAAATAACATGCATACTTATAAAGACAGAGGGACAGTTTGTGTGGTGAGAGAGAGATAAAGAGAGAGAGAGAGAGAGAAAGAAGAGAGAGAGTGAGAGTGAGAGAGAGTGAGAGAAGAGAGAGAGCGAGAGAGAGAGAGAGAGAAGAGAGAGAGAAAGAGGAGAGAAGAGAGAGAGAGAGAGAGAGAAAGAGAGAGAGCACAGCAGGAAAAACTCTCTCTGTGGCGACTCCCCCATCCTGAGTGAGTCTGATCACACCTCTTCAAACTGTCCTGCAGATGAGGATAGTAGCCCCCCCCACACCCAGGTCCCACAACTAGGTCCCACAACTGCACTGCTCCTCCATCATTGAGAGGGATACATTCACAGAGCTGGAGACAGACATTGTGGTGATCAGAGAGCTAGTCCACTCACCCAGGGGGCAGAAGGTGGAGATGAATGGCTGTCTGAGAGAGCTGGCTGCTCTACGGACTGAGGTGAGAGAACTTAAAGAGGAGGGAGAGGAACACATGGAACAGCTAACAGCAGTGAAGGAGGAGGAAGAACTTAAAGAGGAACACATGGCACTGAAGGAGGAGGTGAGAAAGCTGAGGTGTGACAGAGAGCAGGACTCTCCCCCAGAGAAGCCAGCAGAACAGCCCACCTCAGACCCGGACCACAACTTCAACACCACAATGGGACAGACAACACAGAACCCAGACTGTACCTCAAAACCTAATGTCTACCTGGCCCACCACTCTACCTTGGACTTGAACAGCCTTTATGACCAGGTCCACCTCTACAAGGCAGCAATCCCAACTTTTGCCAGGACCCTGAAGGACGTCACCCTCAACCGTAGCCCCAGCACCTGACACAGGAGAACCAGAGCAACGGACACCCCGCCCAGACTAGTGAGACACCCTCCCAGACCTGTAAGACCCTCTCCCGAAGGACCTGCACCGAGAGAACCCACGCCAAGAGGACCTACACCCAGACCACAGTTACACCAGCCACACTCCAACTAGCTAAGATCACCCCAAGCAACCCTGGCCAAACCCTTTATAGGCCCACCCATATCAGACCTATGCCCCTTCTGCCCAACCCATGTCCCCCACCCCTGCAGCAAGGACCTCAACATGACAGCAGGACATATGCCCAAGCTGTGATCAGAGCAACAGGCCCAACCCCCACTATTACACCTGACCAAGCACCATCCTGCAACCTAAGAGGTATGTATCAGATGCTCAACATGCTCTGCTCACACCCACTGCGATGGTCCGGGCCTAAACCACACAAAAACAACACTAGACACTACCGAACACAAAGATTTTACTATCTCATCCTGGAATGTACAAGGTCTAAGGTTATCAGCCATTGGCCTAAAGAGTAGGAAGCCAGACCCACTGGTTGCCCTCTAGGTTACAGAGAGCTGGTAGTCCCATCCACCAAACTACCAGGTGTGAAACAGGGAAGAGACTCAGGGGGTATGCTAATTTGGTATAGAGCAGACCTAACCCAACCTAGTCAAAGCAGGAACATTTTAAATCTTGCTAGAAATTAATAAGAAAATTATCTCAACAATGTCCTCATGTGTACCTCCTATATCCCCCAATACGTTAATGATGACAGCTTCTCCAGCCTAGAGGGGGACATCAACCATTTACAGGCCCAGGGACATGTACTAGTCTGTGGTGATCTAAATGCCAGAACTGGACAAGAACCTGACACTCTCAACACACATGGGGACAAACACCTACCTGGAGGTGACATCATTCCCTCCCCCATATGTCCCCCTAGACACAACTATGACAACATAACCAACAAAAACAGATCACAACTCGTGCAGTTCTGTCGGACACTGGGTCTGTACATAGTCAATGGTAGGCTTCGAGGGGACTCCTATGGTAGGTACACCTATAGCTCATCTCTTGGCAGTAGTACTGTGGATTACTTATCACTGGCCTCAACCCAGAGTCTCAGAGTGTTCACAGTCAGCCCACTGACACCCCTATCAGACCACAGCAAAATCACAGTCTACTTGAACAGAGCTATGCCAATCATGATGCAACAAAGCCAAAGGAACTGAATAATATTAAGAAATGCTATAAATGGTATAAAATACTATAAAAAAGTTGTTTTATTTTTTTATTTTATTTAACCTTTATTTTACTAGGCAAGTCAGTTAAGAACAAAATCAAATTTACAATGACGGCCTACACCGGCCAAACTCGGACGACGCAGGGCCAATTGTGCGCCGCCCTGTGAGACTCCCAATCATGGCCGGTTGTGATACAGCCTGGATTCGAACCAGGGTGTCTGCAGTGACACCATAGAGACCCAGAAAACCTGAGCCTACGCCTTCACTATATTGAATCACTAAAACAATACAGAAATAAACCACGGAAAAAGAAGGAACAGCACGTCAGAAATCAGCTAATTGAAGATTCAATTGAATCTAACACTTCTGGGAAAATGTGAAAACTCTAAACAAACAACAACACAAAGAGTTATCTATCCAAAATAGAGATGCATGGATAAACCACTTCTCCAATCTTTTCGGCTCTACTGTATGTATATACTGTACCAGTCAAAAGTGAGAAACAAAGAGAGAGAGAGAGAGACAAAGAGAGAGAATGAGAGAGACAAAGAGAGAAAGAGACACAGAGATACAGACACACAGAGAGAGAGAACAAGTTCTCATTTACAATTGCGATCTGGCCAAGATAAAGCAAAGCAGTTTGACAGATACAACGACACAGAGTTACACATGGAGTAAAACAAACATACAGTCAATAATACAGTATAAAAAAGTCTATATACGATGTGAGCAAATGAGGTGAGAAGGGAGGTAAAAGGCAAAAAAAGGCCATGGTGGCAAAGTAAATACAAATATAGCAAGTAAAACACTGGAATGGTAGATTTGCAATGGAAGAATGTGCAAAGTAGAAATAAAAATAATGGGGTGCAAAGGAGCAAAATAAATAAATAAATAAAATACAGTAGGGAAAGAGGTAGTTGTTTGGGCTAAATTATAGGTGGGCTATGTACAGGTGCAGTAATCTGTGAGCTGCTCTGACAGTTGGTGCTTAAAGCTAGTGAGGGAGATAAGTGTTTCCAGTTTCAGAGATTTTTGTAGTTCGTTCCAGTCATTGGCAGCAGAGAACTGGAAGGAGAGGCGGCCAAAGAAAGAATTGGTTTTGGGGGTGACTAGAGAGATATACCTGCTGGAGCGTGTACTAGGTGTACAGGTGGGAGATGCTATGGTGACCAGCGAGCTGAGATAAGGGGGGACTTTACCTAGCAGGGTCTTGTAGATGACATGGAGCCAGTGGGTACAGGTACAACGAGAGCGTACAGGTCGCAATGGTGGGTAGTATATGGGGCTTTGGTGCACTGTGATAGACTGCATCCAATTTGTTGAGTAGGGTATTGGAGGCTATTTTGTAAATGACATCGCCAAAGTTGAGGATTGGTAGGATGGTCAGTTTTACAAGGGTATGTTTGGCAGCATGAGTGAAGGATGCTTTGTTGCGAAATAGGAAGCCAATTCTAGATTTAACTTTGGATTGGAGATGTTTGATATGGGTCTGGAAGGAGAGTTTACAGTCTAACCAGACACCTAAGTATTTGTAGTTGTCCACGTATTCTAAGTCAGAGCCGTCCAGAGTAGTGATGTTGGACAGGCGGGTAGGTGCAGGTAGCGATCGGTTGAAGAGCATGCATTTAGTTTTACTTGTATTTAAGAGCAATTGGAGGCCACGGAAGGAGAATTGTATGGCATTGAAGCTTGACTGGAGGGTTGTTAACACAGTGTCCAAAGAAGGGCCAGAAGTATACAGAATGGTGTCGTCTGCGTAGAGGTGGATCAGAGACTCACCAGCAGCAAGAGCGACCTCATTGATGTATACAGAGAAGAGAGTTGGTCCAAGAATTGAACCCTGTGGCACCCCCATAGAGACTGCCAGAGGTCCGGACAGAAGACCCTCCGATTTGACACACTGAACTCTATCAGAGAAGTAGTTGGTGAACCAGGCGAGGCAATCATTTGAGAAACCAAGGCTGTCGAGTCTGCCGATGAGGATGTGATGATTGACAGAGTTCGAAAGCCTTGGCCAGATCAATGAATACAGCTGCACAGTAATGTTTCTTATCGATGGCGGTTAAGATATCGTTTAGGACCTTGAGCGTGGCTGAGGTGCACCCATGACCAGCTCTGAAACCAGATTGCATAGCAGAGAAGGTATGGTGAGATTCGAAATGGTCGGTAATCTGTTTGTTGACTTGGCTTTCGAAGACCTTAGAAAGGCATGGTAGGATAGATATAGGTCTGTAGCAGTTTGGGTCAAGAGTGTCCCCCCCTTTGAAGAGGGGGATGACCGCAGCTGCTTTCCAATCTTTGGGAATCTCAGACGACACGAAAGAGAGGTTGAACAGGCTAGTAATAGGGGTGGCAACAATTTCGGCAGATAATTTTAGAAAGAAAGGGTCCAGATTCTCTAGCCCGGCTGATTTGTAGGGGTCGAGATTTTGCAGCTCTTTCAGAACATCAGCTGAACGGATTTGGGAGAAGGAGAAATGGGGAAGGCTTGGGCGAGTTGCTGTTGGGGGTGCAGTGCTGTTGACCGGGGTAGGAGTAGCCAGGTGGAAAGCATGGCCAGCCGTAGAACAATGCTTATTGAAATTCTCAATTATGGTGGATTTATCAGTGGTGACAGTGTTTCCTATCTTCAGTGCAGTGGGCAGCTGGGAGGAGGTGTTCTTATTCTCCATGGACTTTACAGTGTCCCAGAACTTTTTTGAGTTAGTGTTGCAGGAAGCAAATTTCTGCTTGAAAAAGCTAGCCTTGGCTTTCTAACTGCCTGTGTATAATGGTTTCTATTTAGCAGAAGTATTTATGTATCTGCATGGTGGTTAGGCTCTGAAGTATTTAGCCTTAGTATTTAACCTGCATGGTGGTAGGTAGAATAGGGCTCCAGTTTCAAACAGTGCTATGACCATAGAGACTAGGCTGTGTCAAAGGCCTGTCCCCTAGTGGGCCATATTAGGACCCTAAACCCAAATCAATCAACACTTAGTTAGATAGGATCCATAACAAGGAGGAAATTGAGCCCCGCTGAGGGCTTAGCTGAACATGTATGTGTGTGAGCGAGCGAGCGTGTATGTGGGAGAGAAAGAGAGAAAGTGTGTGTTTGTGCGTGAATGTGTGTGTGCGTGCGGGTGTGTATATCACACTGGGGTCACACTGGACTAAACCCTCAGTCTGCACCGGATGTGAAAAACAAAGTAGAAGCCTTTGTTTGTTCTATCCTCTGAGAGACAACATTCCTCATGAGTTTGCATCAAGTCTGAACACAAACACACACACACACACACACACGTTCATGTAATCTGAGGGCATAAATAAAATGTTGCTAGAATACAAACAACTGTAAACTTAAGAGACATGTTACAGTAAACAGGCCCTTGGTACACAAGGGTTATTTGTACATAAAACAGTATATATTGCATCAAGGCTGGTAGGTGGAATGAGCAGGGCTGCTGACACTGTCACTGAGGTGGGAAGAGGTGTAATGAACACTCGAAATGTAATCAGTATCACTTTAACATTTTACTGACTAACTAATTGACTCTTATATACTATAAAGTTGAAGTCGGAAGTTTACATACACTTAGGTTGGAGTCATTAGAACTCGTTTTTCAACCACTCCACACATTTCTTGTCAACAAACTATAGTTTTGGCATGTCGGTTAGGACATCTACTTTGTGCATGACACAAGTACTTTTTCCAACAATTGTTTACAGCCAGATTATTTCAAAATCAAAAGAAATCAGCCAAGACCTACATCCACAGTAAAACTAGTCCTATATCGACATAACCTGAAAGGCCACTCAGCAAGGAAGAAGCCACTGCTCCAAAACCGCTATAAAAAGCCAGACTGCGGTTTGCAACTGCACATGGGGACAAAGATCGTACTTTTTGGAGAAATGTCCTCTGGTCTGATGAAACAAAAATAGAACTGTTTGGCCATAATGACCTTACTTATGTTTGGAGGAAAAAGGGGGAGGCTTGCAAGCCGAAGAACACCATCCCGACCGTGAAACACGGGGGTGGCAGCATCATGTTGTGGGGGTGCTTTGCTGCAGGAGGGACTGGTGCACTTCACAAAATAGATGGCATCATGAGGCAGGAAAATTATGTGGATATATTGAAGCAGCATCTCAAGACATCAGTCAGAAAGCTAAAGCTTGGTCGCAAATGGGTCTTCCAAATGGACAATGACCCCAAGCATACTTCCAAAGTTGTGGCAAAATGGCTTAAGAACAACAAAGTCAAGGTATTGGATTGGCCATCACAAAGCCCTCACCTCAATCCTATAGTTGAGAGTTGTGTGAGCTTAGATGACTCTTCTGTGAGCTTGATAGTCCAGTAGCCTGATCTGGCGCCCATGACACTGAAGTAGCATGCTACCGCTAGCTTGTGTGTGATGTCATCTAGCATCGGTGCTCCATGCTCTCCAACTATTTCTACAGACAGAGCAAGGGGAATTTTTCTCCGTGGGTAGACCACAGGGGTTGCGGCTGGGTCAAGGTGAATTATACATTCTCCTGGGAATAGTCCTATTCCTGTAAAAACATCAGCAAACTCGGTTTGCTATGTCTTTGATATCTGACTTTTCTGTGTTACTGAATCAATAAACAGTTCATCAGCATTTGACTCTTTGATTTGATCTGCATTCACTGTGTGTACTGTTTTCCCACAGTACAGTCGTGGCTAAATGTTTTGAGAATGACACAAATATTAATTTTCACAAAGTCTGCTGCTTCAGTTTGTATGATGGCAATGCATATACTCCAGAATGTTATGAAGAGTGAACAGATGAATTGCAATTAATTGCAAAGTCTCTCTTTGCCATGCAAATGAACTGAATCACCCAAAAACATTTTCACTACATTTCAGCCCTGCCACAAAAAGACCAGCTGACATCATGTCAGTGATTCTCTCGTTAGCACAGGTGTGAGCGTTGACGAGGACAAGGCTGGAGATCACTCTGTCATGCTGATTGAGTTCGAATAACAGACTGGAAGCTTCAAAAGGAGGGTGGTGATTGGAATCATTGTTCTTCTTCTGTCTACCATGCTTACCTGCAAGGAAACACGTGCTGTCATCATTGCTTTGCACAAAAAGTGCTTCACAGGCAAGGATATTGCTGCCAGTAAGATTGCACCTAAATCAACCATTTATCGGATCATCAATAACTTCAAGGAGAGCGGTTCAATTGTTGTGAAGAAGGCTTCAGGGTGCCCAAGAAAGTCCAGCAAGCGCCAGGACCGTCTCCTAAAGTTGATTCAGCTGCGGGATCGGGGCACCACTAGTACAGAGCTTGCTCAGGAATGGCAGCAGGCAGGTGTGAGTGCATCTGCATGCACAGTGAGGCGAAGACCTTTGGAGGATGGCCTGGTGTCAAGAAGGGTAGCAAAGAAGCCACTTCTCTCCAGGAAAAACATCAAGGACAGACTGATATTCTGCAAAAGGTACAGGGAATGGACTGCTGAGGACTGGGGTAAAGTCATTTTCTCTGATGAATCCCCTTTCTGATTGTTTGGGGCATCTGGAAAAAAGCTTGTCCGGAGAAGACAAGGTGAGCGCTACCATCAGTCCTGTGTCATGCCAACAGTAAAGCATCCTGAGACCATTCATGTGTGGGGTTGCTTCTCAGCCAAGGGAGTGGGCTCACTCACAATTTTGCGTAAGAACACAGCCATGAATAAAGAATGGTACCAACACATCCTCCGAGAGCAGCTTCTCCCAACCATCCAGGAACAATTTGGTGACGAACAATGACTTTTCCAGCATGATGGAGCACCTTGCCATAAGGCAAAAGTGATAACTAAGTGGCTCGGGGAACAAAAGATCAATATTTTGGGTCCATGGCCAGGAAACTCCCCAGACCTTAATCCCATTGAGAACTACAATCCTCAAGAGGCGGGTGGACAAACAAAAACCCACAAATTCTGACAAACTTCAAGCTTTGACTATGCAGGAATGGGCTGCCATCAGTCAGGATGTGGCCCAGAAGTTAATTAACAGCATGCCAGGGCGGATTGCTGAGGTCTTGGAAAAAGAAGGCTCAACACTGCAAATATTGACTCTTTGCATCAACTTCATGTAATTGTCAATAAAAGCCTTTGACACTTATGAAATGCTTGTAATTATACTTCAGTATTCCATAGTAACATCTGACAAAAATATCTAAAGACACTGAGGCAGCAGAATTTGTGAAAATTAGTATTTGTGTCATTCTCAAAACTTTTGGCCACAACTGTAAGCTCTGCACACTTTTGCAAAATTATTCAATTTTCCATATTTAGTACACTGTTTACCTTTAGCTGGGCAATTTTCCTGTTCGCCATGCACTTTGTATACACAATATCCACATGTTTTGGGGCGTTTTGAGTCTGTGTCGCTCTGTTTTGGAATTCTGTCTCTCTCCGTTCTGAAGCGTGCTCTTTGGGTACCAGGGGTGTGCTATGATGTCTGCCTGACTTGGTCCACTGGTTTAAGTGATGCGCTCATGCTGCCGCCCAAAATGGTTTTCATCTGAACCTGTACTAGCTCATGAGATGTGGCTATGTCGATAGCTTTGTCCAGCGTTTGCTCAGACCCAAAATTCAAACGTTTCTCTCTCCCTCGCGGTGAGTGTATTCCAAATACAACACTGACCATCTCATCCTTTTTGCATAATCACAGTCATTCACAAGCAGATGCAGCTCAGTCACAGACTGTAACGATTCGCTAGCTCCCTGTACATTCTCATGAAATTTGTACCTAGAAAAAATCGTATTTGTCTTTGGCACAACACATGCTTCAAAGCGATCGTAGTATGTTATCAGTAGCTTTGATTCAGCCTCGGTAAGTGTCCATGTGTCACTCCCCTTTTCAACGATCCACAGGAACAAGTTGCTGCACTTGTCCTCCTCACCTCTGTCCTTCAGAGGACCCGTGAACATTAGTTCCACGTGCTGTTTGTACTTACGCCATGCATCGGGTAAGTTTGTAGACTCCCAGTCCATCCAAGGTGAAGGAACAACAGCCAAATCCATATTTTAGTCATTTTATTCTGACACCATGTCTTGTTTTGCACACTTTGTACAAATAAATAAATTGCAGTTGGATCTTTATAAAACATAGCTGTTTATTAGCTAGTTATAACTGACATGTTCATGTGTCTCCAGCCATGATCAACTGCAATTACCTCACGACCTGGGTGGTCTTAACCAATCATAGCGCAGTATGATATAACCGTCGAATGCAACCAATTACATTTCACTACGTTGACACATTTGAATATTACAATACAATACTGTAAAATACATGACACTATTGCAATACAGGTGGAAGATGATTGTATTACAATACAACACTGTAAAATACATGACACTATTGCAATACCATAGTACCCTCCAAGCTCGTCATCAAGCTCGAGACCCTGGGTCTCGACCCCGCACTGTGCAACTGGGTACTGGACTTCCTGACGGGCTGCCCCCAGGTGGTGAGGGTAGGCAACAACATCTCCACCCCGCTGATCCTCAACACTGGGGCCCCACAAGGGTGCGTTCTGAGCCCTCTCCTGTACTCCCTGTTCACCCACGACTGCGTGGCCACGCACGCCTCCAACTCAATCATCAAGTTTGCGGACGACACAACAGTGGTAGGCTTGATTACCACAACGACGAGACGGCCTACAGGGAGGAGGTGAGGGCCCTCGGAGTGTGGTGTCAGGAAAATAACCTCACACTCAACGTCAACAAAACTAAGGAGATGATTGTGGACTTCAGGAAACAGCTATCCCCCTATCCACATCGATGGAACAGTCGTGGAGAAGGTAGTAAGTTTTAAGTTCCTCGGCATACACATCACAGACAAACTGAATTGGTCCACTCACACAGACAGCATCGTGAAGAAGGCGCAGCAGCGCCTCTTCAACCTCAGGAGGCTGAAGAAATTCGGCTTGTCACCAAAAGCACTCACAAACTTCTACAGATACACAATCGAGAGCATCCTGGCGGGCTGTATCACCGCCTGGTACGGCAACTGCTCCGCCCACAACCGTAAGGCTCTCCAGAGGGTAGTGAGGTCTGCACAACGCATCACCGGGGGCAAACTACCTGCCCTCCAGGACACCTACACCACCCGATGATACAGGAAGGCCATAAAGATCATCAAGGACAACAACCACCCGAGCCACTGCCTGTTCACCCCGCTGTCATCCAGAAGGCGAGGTCAGTACAGGTGCATCAAAGCTGGGACCGAGAGACTGAAAAACAGCTTCTATCTCAAGGCCATCAGACTGTTAAACAGCCGCTACTAACATTGAGTGGCTGCTGCCAACACACTGACTCAACTCCAGCCACTTTAATAATGGGAATTGATGGGAAATGATGTAAAATATATCACTAGCCACTTTAAACAATGCTACCTAATATAATGTTTACATACCCTACATTATTCATCTCATATGTATACGTATATACTGTACTCTATCTCATCTACTGCATCCTTATGTAATACATGTATCACTAGCCACTTTAACTATGCCACTTTGTTTACATACTCATCTCATATGTATATACTGTACTCGATACCATCTACTGTATCTTGCCTATGCTGCTCTGTACCATCACTCATTCATATATCTTTATGTACATATTATTTATCCCCTTACACTGTGTATAAGACAGTAGTTTTGGAATTGTTAGTTAGATTACTTGTTGGTTATTGCTACACTCGCATTAACATCTGCTAACCATGTGTATGTGACAAATAAAATTTGATTTGATTTGATACAGGTGGAAGATGATTTCCATCCCGATGAGACTACCATCCTCCTTCAGACCATTGATGTCACATCTACTCCCGCTCCCCTGCTCCAGTGCTCTACGGCGCTGGTTTACGAACCACCGGTCCTGGCAACCCATTATTACGCACACCTGCTCCCCATTATCAGTCACACCTGGACTTCATTACTACCTTGATTACTTACCATTTATCTAGCACTCTGTTCTGTCAGTCATCAGGTAGTATTGTTTATGTTTCCTTGTTGGACACTTCTCTGTTTTTGTATTAGTTCCATGTTCGTTATCATTAAACTCACACTGCCCTTGTTTCCTGACTCCCTGCATCTACGTTACAATGGATGGGGCATGTCTTGATTTCCATCTGTCAGGCTTGAATTCACCATACCAAAAGGTTTTCCCCTAGATGCATGAACAATGAGGACATTTACTCCGTTGTCGATGATAACCTATGGCCAAATGCTCAAGACAGGTTTGATAGAGCCTGCTAAACATTGGGTTTTTTCTTCATTTATTTCATTTTATTAAAGTCCATCTAAACAATCAATACATTTTTTGCATCAATGATTGTAAAAGATATCTTTGATAATCTCACCTTCGATAACATATAGGATAGAAATGATGGAAATGTGATTCAGTACATTTTAATGGGTAGTACAAGTGTATTGCCTAATGTGAAAACAGTGTAATGTATTCTAATTTACAGTACTGTAACATAGTACATTCAAAAGGCAATTTTGAAAAGTATTTTAGAATGTTTTGCCTTGGATTAACTTGTTGTGTATTGTATTTCATAGTAAACCTATATTTTGGATTAATAACTGTGTGGTGAAAAATGTCTTAAAACAAAATGAATGCACAATAAAAGTTTTGAATATGAGTCTTGCTGCGTTCTTACCAGTTTGGAGTTTTAGATTAGGAGTTTTGAAAAGTCACCACATACTGTACTTAGAAAATTGCACCAAACCAATTGAAAAAAAAATGTAATGTGTAATGTTATAATAAGTTTAATGTTAACAGAGACAAAAACTGTGTGTGTGTGTCTTTGTGTCTGTGTATGACAGTTTACAAGAGAGAGACCCGGTATAGGCCCCCCTTATTTATGCCCCTTCTGCCCCCCGACGCTGCAGCAAGGACCTCAACATGACAGCAGGACATATGCCCAGGCTGTGATCAGAGCAACAGGCCCAACCTCCACTATTACACCTGACCAAGCCCCATCCTGCAACCTAAGTGATATGTACAGTGGGGCAAGATCGAGGGAGATTATCAGTGGTCTTGTATGTCTTCCATTTCCTAATAATTGCTCCCACAGTTGATTTCTTCAAACCAAGCTGCTTACCTATTGCAGATTCAGTCTTCCCAGCCTTCTCAGTCTTTCTGGTGTCCTTTGACAGCTCTTTGGTCTTGGCCATAGTGGAGTTTGGAGTGTGACTGTTTGAGGTTGTGGACAGGTGTCTTTTATACTGATAACAAGTTCAAACAGGTGCCATTAATACAGGTAATGGAGGACAGAGGAGCCTCTTAAAGAAGAAGTTACAGGTCTGTGAGAGCCAGAAATCTTGCTTGTTTGTAGGTGACCAAATACTTATTTTCCACCATAATTTGCAAATAAATTCATAAACAATCCTACAATGTGATTTTCTGGATTTTTCTTCTTATTTGGTCTGTCATAGTTGAAGTGTACCTATGATGAAAAGTACAGGCCTCTCTCATCTTTTTAAGTGGGAGAACTTGCACAATTGGTGGCTGACTAAATACTTTTTTGCCCCACTGTATCAGATGCTCAACATGCTCTGCTCACACCTACTGTGATGGTCCGGGCCTAAACCACACAAAAACACCACTAGACACTACCGACCACAAAGCTTCTACTATCTCATCCTGGAATATACAAGGTCTGAGGTCATCTGTCCTTGGCCTAAAGAGCAGGAACCCAGACTTCACCAAAGAAATCAGAAATACAAACATTGTCATCCTACAAGGAACATGGTATAGAGGAGACGGATCCACTGGTTGCATTCTAGGTTACAGAGAGCTGGTAGTCTTATCCATCAAACTACCAGGTGTGAAACAGGGAAGAGACTCAGGGGGTATGCTAATTTGGTATAGAGCAGATCTAACACACTTTTAAATTAGTCAAAACAGGAAAATTTGACATCTGGCTAGAAATCAATAAGGAAATGATCTCAACAGAGAAAAATGTCTTCATGTGTGCTCTATATCCCCAATAGAATACCCATACTTTAACATTGACAGCTTCTCCATCCTCGAGGGAGAGATCAACCATTTCCAGGCCCAGGGACATGTACTAGTCTGTGGCGACCTAAATGCCAGAACAGGACATGATCCTGAGAGTCTTAGCACACAGGGGGACAAACACCTACCTGGAGGTGACAGCATTCCCTCCCAAACATGCCCCCCTAGACACAACTATGACAAAACAACCAGCAAAAACGGGTTACAACTTGTGCACCTCTAGATAAATTCCTGGACAAAATGTTCCACTGTAATAGTGAAGGTGTAAACTTTGCAGTAGAAAATCTAAACTGTATATTTGACCTCTCAGCTTCCCTATTAAATCTAAAATGTTCAAGCAGACAACCTAAGAAAATGAACAACAATGACAAATCGTTTGATGAAGAATGCAAAAACCTAAGAAAGAAATTGAAGAACCTATCCAAACAAAAACATAGAGACCCAGACAACTTGAGCCTTCACTATGGTGAAACACCAAAACAATCTAGAAATACAATAAGAACAGCACATCAAAAATCAGCTCAATGTGATCGAAGAATCTATAGAATCTAACGACTTCTGGGAAAATTGGAACACACTAAACAAACAACAACACGAAGAGTTAACTATCCAAAACAGAGCTGTATAGATAAACCACTGCTCCAATCCTTGTGGCTCTATAACAAAGAACAAAGAACAAAAACACATACATGATCAAATACAAATCTTAGAATCAACTATTAAAGACTATCAGAACCCACTGGATTCTCCAATTACAGTGCATTCGGAAAGTATTCAGACCCCTTAACTTTCTCCACATTTTGTTACGTTACAGCCTTTTTTTGCTAAGTTATATATACACTGCTCAAAAAAAATAAAGGGAACACTTAAACAACACAATGTAACTCCAAGTCAATCACACTTCTGTGAAATCAAACTGTCCACTTAGGAAGCAACACTGATTGACAATAAATTTCACATGCTGTTGTGCAAATGGAATAGACAACAGGTGGAAATTATAGGCAACTAGCAAGACACCCCCAATAAAGGAGTGGTTCTGCAGGTGGGGACCACAAACCACTTCTCAGTTCCTATGCTTCCTGGCTGATGTTTTGGTCACTTTTGAATGCTGGCGGTGCTTTCACTCTAGTGGTAGCATGAGACGGAGTCTACAACCCACACAAGTGGCTCAGGTAGTGCAGCTCATCCAGGATGGCACATCAATGCGAGCTGTGGCAAGGAGGTTTGCTGTGTCTGTCAGCGTAGTGTCCAGAGCATGGAGGCACTACCAGGAGACAGGGCAGTACATCAGGAGATGTGTAGGAGGCCGTAGGAGGGCAACAACCCAGCAGCAGGACCGCTACCTCCGCCTTTGTGCAAGGAGGAGCACTGCCAGAGCCCTGCAAAATGACCTCCAGCAGGCCACAAATGTGCATGTGTCTGCTCAAACGGTCAGAAACAGACTCCATGAGGGTGGTATGAGGGCCCGACGTCCACAGGTGGGGGTTGTGCTTACAGCCCAACACCGTGCAGGACGTTTGGCATTTGCCAGAGAACACCAAGATTGGCAAATTTGCTACTGGCGCCCTGTGCTCTTCACAGATGAAAGCAGGTTCACACTGAGCACGTGACAGACGTGACAGAGTCTGGAGACGACTTGGAGAACGTTCTGCTGCCTGCAACATCCTCCAGCATGACCGGTTTGGCGGTGGGTCAGTCATGGTGTGGGGTGGCATTTCTTTGGGGGGCCGCACAGCTCTCCATGTGCTCGCCAGAGGTAGCCTGACTGCCATTAGGTACCGAGATGAGATCCTCAGACCCCTTGTGAGACCATATGCTGGTGCGGTTGGTCCTGGGTTCCTCCTAATGCAAGACAATGCTAGACCTCATGTGGCTGGAGTGTGTCAGCAGTTCCTGCAAGAGGAAGGCATTGATGCTATGGACTGGCCCGCCCGTTCCCCAGACCTGAATCCAATTGAGCACATCTGGGACATCATGTCTCGCTCCATCCACCAACGCCACGTTGCACCACAGACTGTCCAGGAGTTGGCGGATGCTTTAGTCCAGGTCTAGGAGGAGATCCCTCAGGAGACCATCCGCCACCTCATCAGGAGCATGCCCAGGCGTTGTAGGGAGGTCATACAGGCACGTGGAGGCCACACACACTACTGAGCCTCATTTTGACTTATTTTAAGGGCATTACATCAAAATTGGATCAGCCTATAGTGTGGTTTTCCACTTTAATTTTGAGTGTGACTCCAAATCCAGACCTCCATGGGTTGATAAATTTGATTTCCATTGATAATTTTTGTGTGATTTTGTTGTAAGCACATTCAACTATGTAATTCAGATCTAGGATGTGTTATTTTAGTGTTCCCTTTATTTTTTTGAGCAGTGTATAAAAAAAATACATTTAAATAAGTATTCAGACCCTTTGCTATGAGACTCGAAATTGAGCTCAGGTGCATCCTGTTTCCATTGATCATCCTTGAGATTTTCTACAACTTGATTCTACAATAAGATTCTTCCTAGAGCTGGCCGACTGGCCAATCTGAACAATCGGGGGAGAAGGGACATGGTCAGGGAGGTGACCAAGAACCCGATGGTCAATCTGACAGAGCTCCAGAGTTCCTCTGTGGAGATGGGAGAATCTTGCAAAAGGGCAACCAGCTCTGCAGCACTCCACCAATCAGGCCTTTATGGTAGAGTGGCCAGACAGAAGTCACTCCTCAGTAAAAGGCACAAGACAGACCACTTGGAGTTTGCCAAAAGACATATAAAGGAATCTCATAACATGAGAAACAAGATTCTCTGGTCTGATAAAACCAAGACTGAACTCTTTGGCCTGAATGCCAAGCGTCACATCTGAAGGAAACCAGGCACCTCTCATCACCTGGCCAATACCATCCTTATGGTGAAGCATGGTGGTGGCAGCATCATGCTGTGGGGATGTTTTTCAGTGGCAGGGACTGGGAGAAGTCAGGATCGAGGGAAAGATGAATGGAGCAAAGTTCAGAGATCCTTGATGAAAACCTGTGCCAGAGTGTTCTGGACTTCAGACTGGGGTGAAGGTTCACCTTCCAACAGGACAATGACCCTAAGCACACAGCGGAGACAACGCAGGAGTGGCTTCGGGACAAGTCTCTGACTGTCCTTGAGTGGCCCAGCCAGAGCCCGGATTTGAACCAGATCGAGTCCGGGTTTAGACATGAAAATAGCTGTGCAGCGTAACAATGTACTGAGCAAATGTTAAATTGGCTTTTTACCAAATTACTGTACGACAGACCACGTATTCACCCTGCACACCCTAATTGACAAACTGACAAACCAAAAACAATGCCAAAAGTATTCTCATACTTTGTTGATTTCCAAAAAGCTTTTAACCTTTTTGGGATAGGGGGCAGCATTTTCACTTTTGGATGAATAGCGTGCCCAGAGTGAACTGCCTCCTACTCTGTCCCAGATGCTAATATATGCATATTATTATTAGTATTGGATAGAAAACACTCTGAAGTTTCAGAACTCATATGGCAGGCAAAAACCTGAGGAAAATCCAACCAGGAAGTGGGACATCTGAGGTTTGTAGTTTTTCAAAGCTTGGCCTAACGAATACACATTGATATATGGATAAAGTTGCACTTCCTATGGCTTCCACTGGATGTCAACCGTCTTTAGAAACTTGAATGAGGATTCTACTATAAAGGAGGGGCTCATGAGACCTCTTTGAGTCAGTGGTCTGGCAGAGTGCCTTGGTCTCATGATGCGCGCACCTGACAGAGTTACCTCTCGTTCCAGTGCTTTTCGTCAGACAAAGGAATTCTCCGGTTGGAACATTATTGATGTTTTATGTTAAAAACATACTAAAGATTGATTCCATACATCGTTTGACATGTTTCTAAAGGACTGTATAACGGAACTTTTAGAGTTTTTGTCTGGACGAAGTGCCTGCACCTCATGAAGATGGATTACTGGGCTGAACACGTTAACAACAAATGGCAATTTGGACATAAATGATGGACTTTATGGAACAAATCAGTAATTCATTGTGGAACTGAGATTCCTGGGAGTACCTTCTGATGAAGATCATCAAAGGTAAGTGAATATTTATGGTGTTATTTCTAACTTTGTTGACTCCAAAATGGCGGATATTCCTCTGGCTGTTTTGGGTTCTGAGTGCCGTTCTCAGATTATGCTTTTTCCGTAAAGTTAAAAATCAATCTGACACAGAGGTTGCATTAAGGAGAAGTCTATATTTAATTCTGTGAATAACAGTTGTATCTTTTATCAATGTTTATTATGAGTATTTATACAAAATCACCAGATGTTTTGGAATCAAAATACGCGCCAATGTAAACTGAGATTTTTGGATATAAATATGCACATTATCGAACAAAACATACATGTATTTTGTAACATGATGTCCTATGAGTGTCATCTGATGAAGATCATCAAAGGTTAGTGATTAATTTGATCTATATTTCTGCTTTTTGTGACTCCTATCTTTGGCTGGAAAAATGGCTGTGTGCTTTTTTGACTTGGCTATGACCTAACATAATCATATGCTTTAGCTGTAAAGAATTTTTGAAATTGGACACGATGGGTAGATTAACAAGATGTTTATCTTTCATTTGTTGTATTGGACTTGTTAATGTGTGACAGTTACATATTTTAAAAATATTATTGAATTCCGCCTTTTCAGTGGAATGTTGTCGAGGGGTTCCACCTGTCCTAGAAAGGTTAACTCAATTTGGAATGAGGGTCTGCTATACAAATGGATGGAAAGCAATGTTTGGGGAAATCATACAACATGTACACAAACAACAAGTGTGTGGTTAAAATTGGCAAAAAAACTAATTTCTTTCCCCAGATTTGTGGGGTGAGACAGGGATGCAGCTTGAGCCCCACCCTCTTTAACATATACATCAACCAATTGGTGAGGGCACTAGATCAGTCTGCAGCACCCGGCCTCACCCTACTAGACTTTGAAGTCAAATGTCTAATGTCTGCTGATGATCTGGTGCTTCTGTCCCCAACCAAGGAGGGCCTAGAGCAGCACCTAGATATTTTGCACAGATTCTGTCAGACCTGGGCCCTGACAGTAAATCTCAGTAAGACTAAAATAATGGTGTTTCAAAAAGGTCCAGTTGCCAGGAATACAAATTTACAAATTCCATCTTGACACCATTGCCCTAGAGTACACAAAAAACAATACATTCCTCGGCCTAAACATCAGCGTGCCCCAAGGGTCAATACTGGGGTCCCTCCTGTTCAGCCTGCACATTAATGATCTGCCTTCTGTCTGTACTGGGTCTGAAGTTCAAATGTATGCAGATGATACAGTGATATATGTGCATGCAAAGAGCAAACAACAAGCTGCACAAGAACTCACTACTGTAATGGTCCAGGTTACAAAGTGGCTCAGTGACTCGTGTTTGCATCTCAATGTGAAAAAAACTGTTTGCATGTTCTTCACAAAGAGGGCAACAGATGCTACTGAGCCAGATGTCTATGTGTCAGGGGAGAAGCTCCAGGTGGTATCTGATTTTAAGTACTTTGGCATCATACTTGATTCCAACCTCTCTATTAAAAAGCATGTGAAAAAGGTAATTCAAATAACCAAATTCAACCTAGCTAATTTCCGATTTATACGAAATTGTTTGACTACAGAGGTAGCAAAACTGTACTTAAAATCTATGATACTCCCCCACTTAACATACTGCCTAGTTGGGCCCAGGCTTGCTGTACAACATTAAGACCAATTCAGTCTGCCTACAAACAGGCTCTCAAAGTGCTTGATAGGAAGCCCAATAGCCATCATCACTGTTACATCCTCAGAAAGCATGAGATCCTGAGTTGGGAAAATCTTGTGCAATACACTGACGCATGTCTTGTATTCAAGATCCTAAATGGCCTGGCTCCCCCTCCACTCAGTATTTTTGTTAAACAGAAAACCCAAACATACGGCAGCAGATCCACAAGGTCTGCCATGAGAGGTACTGTATAGTTCCCTTAAGGAAAACCACCTTTAGTAAATCCGTTTTCTCTGTGAGAGCTTCCCATGTCTGGAATACACTGCACCACATATCACACTTTCACAAAATGCTTGAAAACATGGCTAAAGGTCAATCAGATTTGTGAACATAGTCCCTAGCTGTGTATTGACGCTTTCCATGTTGCCGTCTCAGTGCTATGATGGGGTCTAAAACCAGACTGAAGCATTTCGTATACATTGTTTGTCTTCAGGAAGGCAGTAAGTTGCTGCGCAACAGCCTTTTCTAAAATTTTTGAGAGGAATGGAAGATTCGATATAGGCCTTTAGTTTTTTATATTTTCTGGGTCAAGGTTTGGCTTTTTCAAGAGAGGCTTTATTACTGCCACTTTTAGTGAGTTTGGTACACATCCGGTGGATAGAGAGCCGTTTATTATGTTCAACATAGGAGAGCCAAGCACAGGAAGCAGCTCTTTCAGTAGTTTAGTTGGAATAGGGTCCAGTATGCAGCTTGAAGGTTTAGAGGCCATGATTATTTTCATCATTATGTCAAGAGATATAGTACTAAAACACTTGAGCGTCTCTCTTGATCCTAGGTCCTGGGAGAGTTGTGCAGACTCAGGACAACTGAGCTTTGAAGGAATACGCAGATTTAAAGAGGAGTCCGTAATTTGCTTTCTAATAATCATAATCTTTTCCTCAAAGAAGTTCATGAATTTATCACTGCTAAAGTGAAAGTCATCCTCTCTTGGGGAATGCTGCTTTTTAGTTAGCTTTACGACAGTATCAAAAAGGAATTTCGGATTGTTCTCATTTTCCTCAATTAAGTTAGAAAAATAGGATGATCGAGCAGCAGTAAGGGCTCTACGGTACTGCACGGTACTGTCTTTCCAAGCTAGTCGGAAGACTTCCAGTTTGGTGTGGCGCCATTTCCGTTCCAATTTTCTGGAAGCTTGCTTCAGAGGTCGGGTATTTTCTGTATACCAGGGAGCTAGTTTCTTATGAGAAATGTTTTTAGTTTTTAGGGGTGCAACTGCATCTAGGGTATTGCGCATGGTTAAATTGAGTTCCTCAGTTAGGTGGTTAACTGATTTTTTGTCCTCTGGCGTCCTTGGGTAGACAGAGGGAATCTGGAAGGACATCAAGGAATCTTTGTGTTGTCTGTGAATTTATAGCACGACTTTTGATGTTCCTTGGTTGGGGTCTGAGCAGATTATTTGTTGCAATTGCAAACGTAATAAAATAGTGGTCCGATAGTCCAGGATTATGAGGAAAAACATTAAGATCCACAACATTTATTCCATGGGACAAAACTAGGTCCAGCGTATGACTGTGACAGTGAGTGGGTCCAGAGACATGTTGGACAAAACCCACTGAGTCGATGATGGCTCCGAAAGCCTCTCTACACTGGCTTCCTGTCAAAGCAAGGGCTGATTTCAAGGTTTTACTGCTAACCTACAAAGCATTACATGGGCTTGCTCCTACCTATCTCTCTGATTTGGTCCTGCCGTACATACCTACACGTACGCTATGGACACAAGACGCAGGCCTCCTAATTGTCCCTAGAATTTCTAAGCAAACAGCTGGAGGCAGGGCTTTCTCCTATAGAGCTCCATTTTTATGGAACGGTCTGCCTACCCATGTCAGAGACGCAAACTCGGTCTCAACCTTTAAGTCCTTATTGAAGACTTATCTCTTCAGTGGGTCATATGATTGAGTGTAGTCTGGCCCAGGAGTGGGAAGGTGAACGGAAAGGCTCTGGAGCAACGAACCGCCCTTGCTGTCTCTGCCTGGCCGGTTCCCCTCTTCCTACTGGGATTCTCTGCCTCTAACCCTATTACAGGGGCTGAGTCACTGGCTTACTTGGGCTCTCTCATGCCGTCCCTGGAAGGGGTGCGTCACCTGAGTGGGTTGATTCACTGATGTGGTCATCCTGTCTGGGTTGGCGCCCCCCCTTGGGTTGTGCCATGGCGGAGATCTTTGTGGGCTATACTCAGCCTTGTCTCAGGATGGTAAGTTGGTGGTTGAAGATATCCCTCTAGTGGTGTGGGGGCTGTGCTTTGGCAAAGTGGGTGGGGTTATATCCTTCCTGTTTGGCCCTGTCTGGGGGTGTCCTGGGGCCACAGTGTCTCCTGACCCCTCCTGTCTCAGCCTCCAGTATTTATGCTGCTGTAGTTAATGTGTCGGGGGGCTAGGGTCAGTTTGTTATATCTGGAGTACCTCTCCTGTCCTATTCGGTGTCCTGTGTGAATCTAAGTGTGCGTTCTCTAGTTCTCTCTTTCTTTCTCTCTCTCTCGGAGGACCTGAGCCCTAGGACCATGCCCCAGGACTACCTGACATGATGACTCCTTGCTGTCCCCAGTCCACCTGGCCGTGCTGCTGCTCCAGTTTCAACTGTTTTGCCTTATTATTATTCGACCATGCTGGTCATTTATGAACATTTGAACATCTTGGCCATGTTCTGTTATAATCTCCACCCGGCACAGCCAGAAGAGGACTGGCCACCCCACATATGCTCTCTCTAATTCTCTCTTTCTTTCTCTCTCGGAGGACCTGAGCCCTAGGACCATGCCCCAGGACTACCTGACATGATGACTCCTTGCTGTCCCCAGTCCACCTGACCGTGCTGCTGCTCCAGTTTCAACTGTTCTGCCTTATTATTATACGACCATGCTGGTCATTTATGAACATTTGAACATCTTGGCCATGTTCTGTTATAATCTCCACCCGGCACAGCCAGAAGAGGACTGGCCACCCCACATAGCCTGGTTCCTCTCTAGGTTTCTTCCTAGGTTTTGGCCTTTCTAGGGAGTTTTTCCTAGCCACCGTGCTTCTACACCTGCATTGCTTGCTGTTTGGGGTTTTAGGCTGGGTTTCTGTACAGCACTTTGAGATATCAGCTGATGTACGAAGGGCTATATAAATAAATTTGATTTGATTTGATCTGTTGTCTGCAGCTTGTGAGGTGTGGAAACACTTTGTTGCTTTTATGAATTTTGTCTTGCTGCTTTTTGTTCTATGTTGCTATGTCTGTATGCTACGTCTTGCTTGTCCTATGTTGCTCTGTCTGTATGCTATGTCTTGCTTGTCCTATGTTGCTATTGTCTATATTGTAATAGTTCTTAATAACCTGCCCAGGGACTGCGGTTGAAAATTAGCCGGCTGGCTAAAACCGGCACTTTTACTGAAACGTTGATTAATGTGCACTGTCCCTGTAAAAATAAAATAAACTCAAACATTCACAAAGCTGTGAACGATCTGAGAGCCAAGGCAAGAAGGGCCTTCTACGCCATCAAAAGGAACATCAAATTTGACATACCAGTTAGGTTCTGACTAAAAATACTTGAATCAGTTATAGAACCAACCACCAACCAATAATTCAAAAAATGGGACAAACACCTAATTGAGACTCTGCATGCAGAATTATGAAAAAATATCTTCATTGTACAATGTAAAACACCAAATAATGCAGGCAGAGCAGAACTAGGCTGATACCCGCTTATTAACAAAATCCAGAAAAAAGCTGTTAAAATCTACAACCACCTAAAAGGAAGTGATTCCCAAACCCTCCATAACAAAGCCATCACCTACAGAGAGATGAACCTCCAATATTAAGGAAATCTTTGACTATGTACAGACTCAGTGAGCATAGCCTTGCTATTGAGAAAGGCCGCCGTAGGCAGACATGGCTCTCAAGAGAAGACAGGCTATGTGCACACTGACCACAAAATGAGGTGGAAACTGAGCTGCACTTCCTAACCTCCTGCCAAATGTATGACCATATTAGAGACACATTTCCCTCAGATTACAAAGACCCACAAAGAATTTGAATACAAATCCAATTTTGATCAACTCCCATATCTATTGGGTGAAATACCACAGTGTGCCATCACAGCAGCAAGATTTGTGACCTGTTGCCACAAGAAAAGGGCAACCAGTGAAGAAAAAACACCATTGTAAATAAATCCCATATTTATGTTTATTTATTTTCCCTTTTGTACATTAATTATTTGCACATCATTACAACACTGTATATAGCTGTAATATGACATTTGAAATGTCTCTATTCCTTTGGAACTTGTGAGTGTAATGTTTACTGTACATTTTGTATTGTTTATTTCACTTTTGTGTATTATCTATTTCACTTGCTTTGGCAACGTAAACCTATGTTTCCCATACCAATAAAGCCCTTTGAATTGAATTGAGAGAAAGCGAGAGAGAGAGAGAGAGAGAGAAAGAGGGAGGAGTAGGATCTCCAAATTAGAGGTGGGGGAAGCAGAATAAGACAGGAGATGAAAAGAGAGACATGAGAGTGAGAGAGGGAAAGAAAGATATAGACAGAAAGAGGAGAGAGAGATAGGAGAGAAGGGGATCTGGTCTTCGTTAAAACCCCTCTCTCTCTTATCCCGCCATACGAGGCGGGTGGGGTTGGTGAAGGGATGGAAGGGAAGAGTGGGCGAAAAAAGCACTCATATTTTTGTAATTGCTTTTTTCAGCACTGAGAGAAATGTCCTGCTCTAGTTGAGAGGGAAAAAGTTTTGGGAAAGTTAAACAGGTCTGACAGTGGTATTAATCTTTTTTTTAACAGCAGACAACACTGTACTATAAACACAGGCTTAGACGCCGGGCTTTTGGTCTGTACAGTTGATAGATGCTTGTAGAAAGGGTGCTCACCACGTTTCATATTAATTTATTACACACCAACCAATTCAAGGCTGTTTACATCACCCTGTATCTTAATAGGAACATCTCAGACCAGAAATCTGGTCGCTTTACATTTAACTGATGCTCTGTTGATAAGGTAAAACCTATGGCTACAGTTTCACACATTATTCATTTGGGTTAATTTCATGAACAAGGCTTGTTCTCTGAGGCCTTTGTGGTTATATTTACAGCATTCCTAAACATCAGGAAGACAGAATGAAAGAATGAACATACTCTTTCTCTTGTTCTCTCTCCATGTCTCCCACCCCTCCCTCTCTCTACCCGATGTTCTTTGGGTTCTAGTCTCCACTCTTTCAGCCTTACTTGTGGAGACCAGACAACCTTCTATTAAGTATTAAGTATTTTACAGGCATTTCACTACACCCGCAATAACATCTGCTAAACATATGTATGTGTCAAATAACATTTGATTTGAAGTGTACGATCTCTGTCTGTTTAGAGTTAAATCTTGGATCTCTCAGTCCTAATCTGAGGTGAATACTGCGACCCAAGGCCATGATCAAAGAGCATACACAACCTAGTGTTAATGACACTCACCATCTTCCATTCCCCACTAACACTGTTTTTTTCTTCTGTTTTTTCTCTCCCCCCTCTCTCTCCTGCTCTCTTTTCCTGAAGAAGGAGGGTGGTTGGTGTAAGGAGGCTGCTCGCTGCTCCAGAAAGAGCTAATTTTGGAAAACAGAGCCATTTTTCCCCCTCGTGTGTTTGTTCTGGCCTGTGAAAACATCTCTGAAGAGAGGGAGCTAGGGAGGGAGGGAACTAGGGAGGGAGGAGAGAGGTGTGAGGCCAGACGCCCGTGTCCGCCAACATGACTGACAACCAGTTGCTGCCACAACGGGCGTCATTGTCCCCCCCCTTCCTATACCTCATCTCAAGGATTGTGTTACCGCAGATTCCAGGTGGTCCCTGTAAAGGAACTCGCGTAAAAGAATAAGCAGAGAAAACATTAAGCAGTTATTAAAAGCTGTGAATGAACAGCTCTAACGCCATGTTACATGGTACAGGTAGACAGGCAGGCAGGCAGACAGACAGACAGACAGACAGACAGACAGACAGACAGGCAGACAGGCAGACAGACAGACAGACAGACAGACAGGCAGGCAGGCAGGCAGGCAGGCAGGCAGGCAGGCAGGCAGGCAGGCAGACAGACAGACAGACAGACAGACAGACAGACAGACAGACAGACAGACAGACAGACAGACAGACAGGCAGGCAGGCAGGCAGGCAGGCAGGCAGGCAGGCTTGCAGGCAGGCAGGTAGACAGGCAGGTAGACAGGCAGGTAGACAGGCAGGCAGACAGGCAGGCAGACAGGCAGGCTGAAAGGCTGACAGGCTGGCAGGTAGACAGGCAGGCAGGCAGACAGGCAGGTAAACAGGCAGGCAGGCAGACAGGCAGGCAGGGCTCAGAGAGCAGATGAGGGTCAAACGGGACATGGACAGGAAGGAGAAAGGAGTTCAGCGTGTTTTAACTGTCCCCCTGATACATGGACCTGTACAGGCGTGGCTAATAGACCACGGGTTCTCAAAGTGGGGTCCGAGGTACTGCAGGGGGTCCGCGGCCAGATCTCAAAATATATACAAAATAAATGAATTTTTTAAATATATTTTTTTACATAAAACAACAAATTTTGGCCAAGGGATCCGTAGAATAAGTTTAGAGGGTACAATACAATACAATGCAATGTAATAATATTAAAGGAGCTATATGTAATATTTTTGCATTGTAATTTCAGACATTGTCCATAATTGTCCATAATATATCTACAGTAATAGTGGAATGATAGTGTTTCACAATATCATTTTTTATTTTTATTGTGCACACACAAAATTCTAATGAGATTTGCTGTCCCCAGTCGATTTGACAACAAGAGATTTGCTGCCCCCAGTCAATGTGACAACAAGAGATTTGCTGTCCCCAGTCAATGTGACAACAAGAGATTTGCTGTCCCCAGTCAATGTGACAACAAGAGATTTGCTGTCCCCAGTCAATGTGACAACAACAGATTTGCTGCCCCCAGTCAATGTGACAACAACAGATTTGCTGTCCCCAGTCAATGTGACAACAAGAGATTTGCTGCCCCCAGTCAATGTGACAACAAGAGATTTGCTGCCCCCAGTCAATGTGACAACAACAGATTTGCTGTCCCCAGTCAATGTGACAACAAGAGATTTGCTGCCCCCAGTCAATGTGACAACAAGAGACAGTCCATCTTTTGGTGACCAATAAGAAGGCTGCACCATTAGAATGCAATTCTGTGTTGGAGGGGGGTATTATGAAACACTATCATTCCACTGTTACTGTAGGTATATTTATATTTAATGTTCTTAAGCAAGGGCAACATGGGCCTGGGAGGCTCACGGGGATATTGGTATTCACACTACTCCACCAATTATACATTTTTTAACTCAATACTTCTTGTATTCCCCTTAAAATGTTTTTTTTCTTTTTTTTACATAAATGCCCTGTAATTTAAGATTTACAACTGAAATGTTTTCTCTCTACCTCATCGCAAAATATGTAGAATTGCAGGAAATTAGCTTGAAAACTGCAACATATTTGCATCCCAGGGCCCAAAACGTATTTTTATTTTTTATTTATTTATCCGTTATTTTACCAGGTAAGTTGACTGAGAACACATTCTCATTTACAGCAACAACCTGGGGAAGAGTTACAGGGGAGAGGAGGGGGATGAATGAGCCAAACTGGGGATGATTAGGTGACTGTGATGGTTTGAGGGCCCGATTGGGAATGTAGCCAGGACACCGGGGTTAACACCCCTACTCTTACGATAAGTGCCATGGGATCTTTAATGACCTCAGAGAGTCAGGACACCCGTTTAACGTCCCATCCGAAAGACGGCACCCTACACAGGGCAGTGTCCTCAATCACTGCCTTGGGGCACTTAGTTTGTCTGGACTGCCAAAATCATAGTAAAACTCCATTTATGTCACTCAAGTTCTGTCCTGATTATGAAGGGGTCCCCAGCCCCCAAAAGTTTGAGAAGCCCTGTCCTAAGCCATCCAACAGCACAGTGTTGACCCCAAGGTGTATGTATGTGTTGACCCTCAGGGTCCATGTTTGGATGTTCGCCCATCTAATTACCATAACATTGACAGGACTAAAATGTTCCAGCCCCTGTCTGTCTCTCCTCTATTCCTTTTCCCCTCTCTCTTTCCTGACTGTCTCTCCATCTGTTTGTATCTCTGATTCTTTAGCTCACTCTCACCCCTCACTTCCTCTAACTGTCTCACCCCTCACTTCCTCTATCACACACCCTTCTCTCCATGACATGTCCAGCTGTGGCTGAGCTGATGTCAAGTCTGGTCTGATCAAAGCCACAGCATAATGTTCACAGGGACGGCTGGCCACTAGGCTGTGGGCTGAAGTTCTGTGGGCTCTGGGTCTGTCTGTGGCTGGCCTACTTGACATATCCAGGCCAGGGCATAAATATGACATACATTAGTGTCCACCATCTAAACCCCACCAGACCAGCATATGCATACAGAAAAACCACTGGGCAAAGACCAAGTACCCCCATCAGTGACCACTAAAAACCTACAGGGAGAAAACCAAACCGCAAACACTATGGGAAAACTGTACATCTTTCCCTGACCACAAAAGCAACAACTAGGAGCCTCAGTCAGTCTTACTCCAGCTAAACCAGGTGCTTCTCTACCCAGTCCATCTCCACAACCATGACTGACATTTTGACACATCAATAGAAAATACCAAAACAACCTCAGAGGCCGTCACATGCCACATGCCAACATTAGCTGACCCCATCTCCCTAATGTAGGTCTGCCCTGCCGCCCCTCTGACAGCTAATCAGCTGACAATGACACTAATGACGACCAACAGGGCTCATCCCCGGCCCCTGGCCCCAGTCAAAAGAGGCCCTGTGCTGTGTGATTTAATGAAAGGCCATAATGACTGTGTTTAAACCAAATGAGTCCAGCTTTATCCTGCAATGCCGCCTGGGCCGACCAGCTGATTGTAGCCTATGCACAGAGGCAGGTCCTGGTGCTGTGGACTTCAATCAACATTAACATGCTCTGGTGCGTGGCCAGAGGGGAGAGTTGGCTGAGCCTCAGAGAGGGGCTGTGAGGGAGAAAATACACTTCACATCATTCCTGAGAGGTAATCTAGAGAAAGACAGCACAATATGGGAAGAAAGTTTTGCACGATATTTCAGCAACACGTAAATAAAAACAAATTGTATGGCAGAAATAAACTCAGCAAAAAAAGAAACGTCCTCTCACTGTCAACTGCGTTTATTTTCAGCAAATTTAACATGTGTAAATATTTGTATGAACATAACAAGATTCAACAACTGAGACATAAACTGAAGTTCCACGGACATGTGACTAACAGAAATTGAATAATGTGTCCCTGAACAAAGGGGGGGGGTCAAAATCAAAAGTAACAGTCAGTATCTGGTGTGGCCACCAGCTGCATTAAGTACTACAGTGCATCTCCTCCTCATGGACTGCACCAGATTTGCCCGTTCTTGCTGTGAGATGTTACCCTACTCTTCCACCAAGACACCTGCAACTTCCCGGACATTTTCTGGGGGGAATGGCCCTAGCCCTCACCCTCCGATCCAACAGGTCCCAGACTACCGGGCTCTTCGCTGGCCATGGCAGAACACTGACATTCCTGTCTTGCAGGAAATCACGCACAGAACGAGCAGTTTGGCTGGTGGCATTGTCAATTCTGGAGGGTCATGTCAGGATGAGCCTGCAGGAAGGGTACCACATGAGGGAGGAGGATGTCTTCCCTGTAATGCACAGTGTTGAGATTGCCTGCAATGAAAACAAGCTCATTCAGATGATGCTGTGACAGACCATGACGGAGCCTCCACCTCCAAATCGATCCCACTCCAGAGTACAGGCCTCGGTGTAACGCTCATTGCTTCGACGATAAACGCGAATCCAACCATGACTCCTGGTGAGACAAAACCGCGACTCGTCAGTGAAGAGCACTTTTTGCCAGTCCTGTCTGATCCAGCGACGGTGGGTTTGTGCCGATAGGCGACGTTGTTGCCGGTGATGTCTGGTGAGGACCTGCCTTACAACAGGCCTACGAGCCCTCTCTCAGCCTATTGCGGACAGTCTGAGCACTGATGGAGGGATTGTGCATTCCTGGAGTAACTCGGGCAGTTGTTGTTGCAATCCTGTACCTGTCCCGCAGGTGTGATGTTCGGATGTACCAATCCTGTGCAGGTGTTGTTACATGTGGTCTGCCATTGTGAGGACAATCAGCTGTCCGTCCTGTCTCCCTGTAGCGCTGTCTTAGGCGTCTCACAGTACGGACATTGCAATTTATTGCCTTGGCCACATCAGCAGTCCTCCTGCCTCCTTGCAGCATGTAAAGCACGTTCACGCAGATGAGCAGGGACCCTGGGCATCTTTCTTTTGGTGTTTTTCAGAGTCAATAGAAATGCCTCTTTTAGTGTCCTAAGTTTTCATAACTGTGACCTTAATTGCCTACCGGCTGTAAACTGTTAGTGTCTTAACGACCGTTCCACAGGTGCATGTTCATTAATTGTTTATGGTTCATTGAACAAGCATGGGAAATAGTGTTAAACCCTTTTCAATGAAGATCTGTGAAGTTATTTGGATTTTTACTAATTAACTTTGAAAGACAGGGTCCTGAAAAAGTGACGTTTCTTTTTATGCTGAGTTTAGTTGTGTGAGACCATGTACTGTAAGTGTGTATGCGTGTGTCTTTCTGTGTGTGTGTCGCTCTGTGTGTGTGTCTCTCTGTGTGTGTGTGTGTGTGTGTGTGTGTGTGTGTGTGTGTGTGTGTGTCTGTGGTTGTGGCTGTGTGAATTTCCCCATCATGCCAACCTGTTTGATGTTCCAATATACCCTGCCTTTTCCATGGAATATGGCTCGCTGCCTTGACATTGTACGTTTGTGTATGTGTGTGGAATATGGCTTGCTGCCTTGATGTTGTCATTGAGGAAAAATCCCCTTCCTTGGAACCAAAGAGATTGAAACTCTATAGAAAACAACATGCACATTTCTCCTATACAACTTCAGAGAGCTCTAAAGCAAACATCGATAATTCGATTTACTCTGTATACATGTATGTTTGCCAGTTAATAAACCATTGAGTAAATACACTCTCACTCCATATCCACATCACAGGACAGTCTACAGGAGAACGTGTTGAAATGAGGACACAAAGATAGTTCAGACTAGTGAACCAGGAGGAAAGTACACCATGGAAAGGGAGGATGAGGAGGGAGAGAGGATGAGCAGGAGGAGGAGGGAGAGGAGGAGCAGGAGGAGTAGAGAGAAGAGGATGAGAGAGAGAGGAGGAGGAGGAGGAGGAGCAGGAGGAGGGAGAGTCCAGTACAGTACAGTAGAGTACAGTACAGTAGAGATGAGATCTGGTGATAAGATGCCTGTTCTCATTCTACTGTACCCTGAGCTGTTTCTACTCCACCTCTCTCTATTTACACTCAATCTATCTGACACAAGAGTCACACATCTACTTGAAGCAGCATCATCTTTAGAGGTTTGAGAAGAGTTCACACTAAGGGAACCTGATCTGTCAATGATTCAGAGAAAAATCCGCAAGCTTTCCTCTGTCAAGCTCTGAAGTCCATAAGAAGTTCATATAGTATGTGGCTGACGTGAAAGCCTTGGCCAGCCATCTTGGAAACACTTTTCCTTTCACGACTATTATCTCATCACTTTATTTAACAACCTTTCCCCACGTTCTATCACATTAATGATTAGCTATCATCTCATTCATGTCTTCAGAGGTTTCTATCTTTCTTCCCCTCTCTATCTGTTTGTAACAGGAGCCAGTGTTGGGTTGTGGCTATTGTGGTTATTGTTTTAACTTACGGATAGGGCCTCCCTGGCATTGGTGTAGGGAGTGGATCTGGAAGAGAAGACAGGGATGATTTAAACAACAGGGGTAACAATTGTTACCAGACGTCTTCTCCATAGCTGCTAGAGCCATGCAGCCTAGCTCTGGCCCCAACCACATGTTACCAGACGTCTTCTCCATAGCTGCTAGAGCCATGCAGCCTAGCTCTGGCCCCAACCACATGTTGCCAGACAGCTTCTCCATAGCTGCTAGAGCCATGCAGCCTAGCTCTGGCCCCAACCACATGTTACCAGACATCTTCTCCATAGCTGCTAGAGCCATGCAGCCTAGCTCTGGCTAAACCACATGTTACCAGACATCTTCTCCATGGCTGCCAGAGCCATGCAGCCTAGCTCTGGCTAAACCACATGTTACCAGACGTCTTCCCCATAGCTGCTATAGCCATGCAGCCTAGCTCTGGCTAAACCACATGTTACCAGACGTCTTCCCCATAGCTGCTAGAGCCATGCGGCCTAGCTCTGGCCCCAACCACATGTTACCAGACATCTTCTCCATAGCTGCTAGAGCCATGCAGCCTAGCTCTGGCTAAACCACATGTTACCAGACATCTTCTCCATGGCTGCCAGAGCCATGTAGCCTAGCTCTGGCTAAACCACATGTTACCAGACGTCTTCCCCATAGCTGCTAGAGCCATGCAGCCTAGCTCTGGCTAAACCACATGTTACCAGACGTCTTCCCCATAGCTGCTAGAGCCATGCGGCCTAGCTCTGGCCCCAACCACATGCAGATCTACACTAAGCTCATGCTATCAAAGCAGACAGTCAACTCTGACCTCTCTCCTAACTACTTTGAACATGCGTTGATTAGATAGACCAGACAGACAGCTTTAGATAATCACTCTAAATGCGTTAAATTGAGTGGTTTGATTGATGGCATTAATAGCTGCTTCATTGGGGACTTCTAAACACTTCATAACAGTCTCAAAGCCTCGTTCTACTAGTCTTACCAAACTTGACGAAGAGTACTCCTGTGGTGGAGACGATGCCGTAGCTGTTAGTGGCCACACACTGGAAGTAGCCTGTGTCTGTAGTGTCCAGGTTACGGATGCGGAGGCGGGAGCCGTAGGGCGTTGGTCGGTAGGAGATCCGGCGAGGCTCCTGGACCACTGGGGCGTCGTTCTTCAGCCAGCGCACCGTGGGAGTGGGGTTACCGGACACACGACACAGCAGCTCTGCTGTCTGGCCCAGAGACGTGGTGATGTTGTTCATAGGAGCCTCCAGACGCAAGAAGAGAGCTGGGATGTGAGGGGGTGGGAGAGAGAGAATAAGATATGGACATTTTAATGGGAGCATTTAACGGGAGGGAAAGAGAGGGAGTGAGAGGGGGGAGAAAGAGAAAGATAGAGGGAAAATTAGATGTAGACATCAGTCTTTAATGGCTCTTGCTTTTTACATAAACCAATACGAAAGTAGGTCTATTAAATGGAGGACAGGGCCAGTCATCTCTTGGCAATGATTAGAACAAAGATAGACAAAGAGACAGGGAGAGGTAGAGAGATAACATTTCAAATATATTAATCACAGTAACTACATTGGAATTATTTATGTGAGTGGACGTCCAACTCTAGATCAAGACTATATAAATAACATAATGTGGTCTATAAAAATATATTAAAGTATGTACACTGAGTGTACAAAACATTAGGAACACCTGCTCTTTCCATGACATAGACTGACCAGGTGAATTCAGGTGAAAGTTATGATCCCTTATTGACATCAGTTGTTAAATCCACTTCAATCAGTGTAGATGAAGGGGAGGAGACAGGTTGAAGAAGCCTTGAGACAATAGAGACATGGATTGTGTCTGTGTGCCTTTCAGAGGGTGAATGGACAAGACACAATACTGAAGTGTCTTTGAACAGGGTATGGTAGCTGTGTTTTTGACACCTTCTAGTGTCCATGCATGGACTCTAGAAGGTGTCAAAAGCGTTCCACAGGGATGCTGGCCCATGTTGACTCCAAATGCTTCCCACAGTTGTTCAGTTGGCTGGATGTCATTTGGGTGGTAGACCATTCTTGATACACAAGAGAAACTGAAGTCTGTTCTGAACGCAAAGGGGGAAGGAAGGGGGGATGATGACTCAATGGTAGGAAGGTGTTCTTAATGTTTTGTACATTCAGTGTATAAGTCCCATAACAATAATAGATGAAGATATTCCTTGGGGTCAGAACAGTACAACATATTTATATAGGCATAGAGTATGAGAAGTGGGTGTTTATCCAGTAACCTTTACTAAGTACAGTGTACATCCTGAGACAAATCAGATCAACAGAGAACTGTTATGATGTGTAATCATCATCAATTTATATGAAAGGATTAAGCAATAAACACATCCACTAATGGAATGGCCAGCTGAAAAGATGAATTATTATTTCTAAAAGTTCTAAAAGCTCCATCTGACTGTACTGAGAAGACATCCAAGGCTTTTACCACAACCTTGAGTTCAGTCATCTGGACCCTCCTCAAACAAGGTTTCAACTCTCCCACATCTCTATGGTTTAACTCCCCCTGAAGCTCCATTCTTTTTCCATCTCTGAATAACACTTCTCATAAATGACTCTAATTTCTTTGTGTGTGTGTTTGTGTGTGTGTGTGTGTGTGTGTGTGTGTGTGTGTGTGTGTGTGTGTGTGTGTGTGTGTGTGTGTGTGTGTGTGTGTGTGTGTGTGTGTGTGTGTGTGTGTGTGTGTGTGTGAGCCAAAGTGTGTGTGTGCACAATAAACTCACTCCAACTGCCGGGTTGGAATCCTTCACAAGATATTTTGTGGTTGCCGCTGTGGTCACAAATGATCAGTCGTTTCACCATGGCTATGTGTTCATGTCTGTGTGTTCATGTCTGTGTGTTCATGTCTGTGTGTTCATGTCTGTGTGTTCATGTCTGTGTGTTCATGTCTGTCTTCATGTGTGTTCATGTCTGTGTGTTCATGTCTGTGTGTTCATGTCTGTGTGTTCATGTCTGTGGCTTCAATGAAATATATTTATACAAGTGTGTCTTCATGTCTGTGTGTTCATGTCTGTGTGTTCATGTCTATGTGTTGCCAGAGGGGTTTTCAGGAGCACTAAAGTCATATAAAACCTTGGAACTTCCCTCTCCTCTCCAGAAGTTGCCTGGTCTTACTGGTGGGTCAACATGAACAGGACAGTCCAGCATTCTGCAGCGAGATACACAGCAAAACACTGGACCTGTTTGTGGGTGTGTAGCAAGGTTATTATAGTTTTGTGTTCATAAATTCGTTTTTATTTCTATTCATTTATGTTTGTTTTTTAAATTCTGTTTAGTTTCTGTTAGTTTTCAGACCTGATTTGCTAGTTTTTATTTAGATTAAGTTGTATAAATATATTTCATTTTCATATTTATATTATTTTGTTTCAGTTTTAGATTTATGGGCTAGGTTTCCATCCAATTGTGATGGATTTTTATGCAAATATTCTAAAATCAGCATAAATAAATACATGATGGGGTATGGATAAGATCCTTTTGATAATTGGCAACAGTCACTGATCATCATGTCTCCCGCATTCAAATAATACCCTTGATATTCATCAGATATTTGCATGAAGCACATCACTGTGCACTTAACCACCATAAGTTTTGAAGTTATGAAATCAATTATGACATTCATCATAACTTATTTAATCTGTCTAAAAACTCTTCATGTCTTTCCATGTCGTGTTGGTACAACAGAACATATCGTCGGGTGACTCCAAGCTTACTTCAACGTGATGGTTATTTTTGAGCATAACATTTGTGCATAAATACATTTCCACCGAAATTGTGTCATAATCTATTTCACAGACCAAAACATTATCCACAATTATACAGCGTATTTTGTTTTGTCGATATTGGGAAATTTTACAGGCAAATTTGCTGTTTCCATCAGGCCTGTTGTTTTGTTATGCGTCATAATTAATCCGCATGAAATGGTTGGATGGAAAGACTATGAGCCATTTGTGTTCTCTAGTTTTTGGGTGTTTTTTGTGATGCCACTTCTTGCAACTTGGGGCAGTAATACACAAGGTGATGGGTCAGGTTATAGGTTATGTTTAAATGATTAAGTCAGTCTGAATGTGACTTGGACAGTGGTGTAGTGGTACCTGGAGAAGTGGGTATACTCTAATGCCTGGAGAAGGAACGGCGCCGTGTTTGAAAAATTCTGTTCTATATTTTAAAAAATTATGATAATGGTCTAGTTGCCCTTTAATTCAATTGCGGATCGAACAAGAGACCTTGCTAGCGGTGTTTCTGTAGGCTACTGTACAATAGGCCTACAGAGTACATGTGATTGATACAAATCATCTTTATAGCATTGTGTCAGGTAGGCCTACCGTGCAGTCAACATTTAATTGGGAAGATTTTTTGGGGACAGCCTTTCAAAATGTTAATTCAAACAGCGCATGATGACTGAATTGCACATCGCAAAGATTCAACCAAGACTTCGAGCCTACATTTTTCAACACCTGGTTTGCATACCCATTGTTGCCTTAGTTAGCATTTACTGGTAGATATCATCAGTTGAAACGTCTTTCCTACGTAAACTACCCGCTACCGATATAATTCATCTGTGAGCTGCTCCAAGCAACAACAAAGCTGAGAGCTATGTGCTCTTTCTGCATGACAGATGATATTCTGCTGAGACTAGGTGTGTAGCGCACGTGAATATATTTCACGTGTTTAGCGATTGTGTAGACTACTTTGTGTCTGATTTCTCTATTGTACTACATAATTGATAAATCGTATACCTACACTACACTACTATATGCATCAGTGAGTACACGTAAAGCCCACATGGGTTTCTGGCGTGTACCTGCGTATACCCTCCACTACACCACTGAACTTTTGAAAGGAATATAGCACCGAGACTGGTAGAAGGAAACTCCCTCTCGCCCATGTTCACATTATTCCAATGATTTTTAACTTTAGTAGTGCATGTAAGAAGAATCACGTTAGCTACCTAAACGTTTTTTGCTAGTGATAGCTGTCTCAGACTTCCTCATCTTCATCTGAAGAGGAGAGGCGAGAAGGATCGGAGGACCAAAATGCGGCGTGGTATGTGTTCATAATGAAATTTAATAAAGAAAACACTGAACACTGAAACACACTATACAAAACAATAAACAAATAACGACCGTGAAGCTAAATGAGAACTGTGATGACACAAGCAATCAACATAGACAATCACCCACAAACAAACAGTGAAACCCTGCTACCTAAGTATAATTCTCAATCAGAGACAACTAATGACACCTGCCTCTGATTGACAACCATACTAGGCCGAAACATACAAATCCCCAAATCATAGAAAAACAAACATAGACTGCCCACCCCAACTCACACCCTGACCATACTAAATAAATACAAAACAAAGGAAATAAAGGTCAGAACGTGACAATAGCTAGTGTTAGTGATGCAGTATGCTTGGTCCACACAGACTCAGAGTCCCTATGGGAACTAAACTAGCTCCTTGCCAGGGACTCCCAGTGATGGAACACATTCCTGTCTCTGCTAGATTCCATAACTCAACAGAACAGACACACAACTCCAAAAGAAAAAATATTAATATCTGTGTGTGTTTGCATGTGTGTCTGTGTCTATTTGTATAATACAGATATACTTTACCAATACATCTTGGGCTTCTATGAAGTATGTAGTGTGTAGGCCTATATTATTTTCAGTGTGTGAATTTTGAGTGTTCCATGTGTTCTATGTGGTCACATGACAGGAAGTCTCAGTGACCCAGGGGTGCAGAGCAGAGCTAGCTGATTTCTGTCCAACTACACACTACACTCAGAAACACTTCCTGCTCTGTGCTCTGTGCAGTATTGGCTATAGGCATCAAGGTCAACCTTTACCTCTATTTCTCAGTCTCCCTCCCTCTCCCTCTCTCCCCATCTCTCATAACAATGTATTACAAATGCTGTGATGACGAATGCTGCATTTAACAAATGCTGTAATGCTTATGGCTGCAGCGGTCATGAAATTGTGTCACCAGGTGATTGTCAAGCAAATAACTGCCGGTCTCATGGTAATTGACCGTTAATGAACATAAACACATTTAGCATCTCCTGGCTTCTACACTGATGCAGACCATTGGAACATCTACATTTGAAAAAAGTATAATAAATCCATGTAATATAGCCTACACGTTCACAGTAAATCCATTATTTATTTTAGACAGGTCTAAAGAAACACGATATGAAGAAAATCTAGTCTATTTCAGTAGAACAATAGTCTGATTTGTCCTTATGTTATGCCCTGATCTGGCTATGCCATAAGGCTGTGTGCTACACTAGTTCATTGAACAGATATGCTTAGAGTTCCAAGGCATTATATTACAGTATATTATAAAAAGGATATATTTTCCAAAAGATGAGGGAGTCCGCACATACCGTCCCTATTCTGTGTTGAGCGGTTAACAAAGAAACATGTACTCCTATATGCTTAATGCTTAATAATTCCCTTCTCCCGGCTGCATGCCGAAGCACCTCTCACATGGTTCTCTGTCACCTGATCGGATCTTTCTCACAGGATACAAATGAAGACAGACACATCGGGGATGCAACTGAGCACGTTGTTATCCAATTCCGAGGCGCATATCGAAGATATTGGAAGAGCTGTCCACATTTACTTTTCGTCAGCCAACAAGATGAGTAGCTCTAATGAACAGCAAAATGAACTCAGCATTCTTGACCGCAGATCAGCAGTTCCAAATGCTGCCAGAGACCAGGAATTCCACATGGAACACTAAATTAGAAGGGTTGCAGCCAAGGGATGGGGAAAGTCTGTAAAGCCCACAGGGAGTGGAGCAAACAGGTATAGAAAACAGACACATAGTTGCTAAAGCTACAGAAGAGCAAAATAAGACCATCTGTGAATAACTAGTTAATTTTAAGATACTCAGGTGAGAGAGTGGAGCCTTCCTCTCTTTCCTTCCTCCAACAACTCCCCAGAACAACTTGGCAGAACAGTCTTTCTTTCGGCGATGGTCTTAGTTTTGTCCGCCACTGACATGACCACCACTTACAGCTGCCACTGAGAAACCAGGGGAGGCTGAAGTACTAACACTATTTGCTAGTCGCCTAGCAGAGGTGAAGAGCACACCTCCCTGTACTAATTGCTGATTGCTTTGCAGAGGAGAAACTCCAAAACTCCAACTGGAGCTGCACCCGACTCCTTCGGGAGGTGAGAGCGTGAACGCCCTTGTCTCCTGCCTGTCCGGCAAAGCTCTGGAGTGGGCCAACGCGGTCTGGGATGGACCAGACTTGGCGAGGGACCACTATCCAGAGTTCACCCGCAGTTTCCGGGCCGTGTTCGACCCCCCCCATCTACGGCAGGAGAGGAGGAGCGCTCAAGACTTCGCGCTGGAGTTCAGGACATTGGCCGCAGGCGCAGGGTGGAACGACAGGGCCCTGATTGACCACTTTAGGTGCAGCCTACATGAGGACGTCCGCAGGGAGCTAGCACGTAGAGACGCTACCCTCACCCTGGACCAACTAGTGGACATGTCCATCGGGTTGGACAACTTGCTGGCTACGAGCGGGCGTCCGGATCGGGTCCTGTTAGTTCCACCCCCCCCCAGCGCCTCCAACCCCCATGGAGATAGGGGGTGCTACAGCGAGGGCGAACAGAGGAGGAGCCTCCTCCTGCAACGGGTGTGGTCGGAGAGGGCACACTGCCGACCGGTGCTGGAGGAGCTCGTCTGGGAGTCGAGACGGCAGGCCAAGTACTGTTCGGGCACCCCAGGTGAGTCAGCACCAGGCTCACCCAGACCCCCCTGTTGGTCACATGTATGTGTTAATCTCTTTCCCTGAGTTTTTTCCCCATTCCTAGCATAAGGCACTAGTAGATTCAGGCGCAGCGGAGAATTTCATGGACCGCGGTTTTGCGCATAGGTTAGGGATTCCCCTGGTTCAGATGGACAAACCATTCCATGTGCACTCCCTAGATAGTCGACCATTAGGGTCAGGGGTAGTCAGGGAGTCCACGGCCCCACTGGACATGGTAACGCAGGAGGGTCACGAGGAAAGAATTAGTCTCTTCCTCATTGATTCACCTGCATTTCCGGTGGTGCTGGGGATCCCCTGGTTGGCCCTTCACAACCCCACTATTTCGTAGCAACAGAGGGCTCTAAAGGGATGGTTAGAGGAGGGCTCAGGTACTGTAGGTGTGTGGGAGTTTCCATCGGTGCAACGACAGTGGAGAGTCCAGAAACATATGTCTCTGAATCTTTGAGGCAGGGATACATTCGGTCCTCCACGTCACCCGCCTCCTCGAGTTTCTTTTTTGTGAAGAAGAAGGAGGGAGGTCTGCGTCCGTGCATTGACGCTACCTCTTATCGCTACGGTGACTGAGTCGTTTCACGGAGCACGCTCCTTCACAAAACTGGATCTCAGGAGCACGTATAACTTGGTGCGCATCAGGGAAGGAGATGAGTGGAACACAGCGTTTAGTACCACATCCGGCCATTATGAGTACCTCGTCATGCCGTATGGGTTGAAGAATGCCCCAGCAGTCTTCCAATCCTTTGTAGACGAGATTCTCCGGGACCTGCACGGGCAGGTTGTGGTGGCGTATATCGATGACATCTTGATATATTCCGCCACACGCGCCACGCATGTGTCTCTGGTGCGCAGAGTACTATATCTATACGTCAAGGCTGAGAAGTGCGTGTTCTCCCAACAGGCCGTCTCCTTCCTGGGTTATCGCATTTCCACTTCAGGGTTGGTGATGGAGTGTGACCGCATTGCAGCCGTGCGCCGTTGGCCGATTCCCACCACGGTAAAGGAGGTGCAGTGGTTTTTAGGGTCTGCCAATTACTACCGGAGGTTTATCCGGGGTTTTGGGCAGGTGGCTGCTCCCATTACCTCACTGCTGAAGGGGGGGCCGGTGGGTCTACGGTGGTCGGTTGAGGCGGACAGTCGCTTGAAGACTCTGTTTACCGAGGCTCCCGTGTTGGCTCATCCGGATCCCTCTTTGGCATTCATGGTGGAGGTGGACGCATCCGAGGCTGGGATTGGAGCAGTGCTCTCACAGCGCTCGGGCGCGCCACTCAAGCTCCACCCCTGCACTTTCTTTTCGAAGAAGCTCAGCCCGGTGGAGCGAAACTATGACGTGGGGGACCGAGAGTTGCTGGCTGACGTAAAAGCCCTGAAAGTGTGGAGACATTGGCTTGAGGGGGCTCAACACCCTTTCCTCATCTGGACTGACCACCGTAATCTGGAGTACATCCGGGCGGCGAGGAGACTGAACCCCCGCCAGGCAAGGTGGCCATGTTTTTCACCAGTTTCAGATTTACGATATCGTATAGATATCTGTATGATACAGAGGAGCGGTCCATCGATTCCACCCCATACTTCTGGCCTCTTGTCTGGTGGCGACGGTGGTGGGCGCGCAGACATCGAGCGGGCATCTCGGTTAGAGCCTACCCCACCCCAGTGCCCAGCTGGACGGAAGTACGTCCCGCTTGGTGTCCGTGATAGGTTGATTCGGTGAGCGCACACATTACCCTCCTCTGGTCATCCGGGTATTGATAGGACGTTGCGGAGCCTTAGGGGAAGTACTGTTGGCCCACTTTAGCTAAGGACGGGACGGTTTATGACTGCTCCTGTTCAGTGTGCGCTCAGTGCAAGGCTCCTAGACACCTGACCAGAGGGAAGTTGAGATGTTGCTTCAATATATCCACAAAATTTTTCCTTCCTCATGATGCCATCTATTTTGTGAAGTGCACCAGTCCCATCCTGCAGCAAAGCACCCACACAACATGATGCTGCCACCCCTGTGCTTCACGGTTGGGATGGTGTTCTTTGGCTTGCAAGCCTCCCCCTTTTTCGTCCAAACATAACGATGGTCATTATGGCCAAACAGTTCTATTTTTGTTTCATCAGACCAGAGGATATTTCATCAAAAAGTACGATCTTTGTCCCCATGTGCAGTTGCAAACCGTAGTCTGGCTTTTTTCTGGCGGTTTTGGAGCAACGGCTTCTTCCGTGTTGAGTGGCCTTTCAGGTTATGTCGACATAAAACTCGTTTTACTGTGGATATAGATATTTTTGTACCTGTTTCCTCCAGCATCTTCACAAGGTCCTTGCTGTTGTTCTGGGATTGATTTGCACTTTTTGTACCAAAGTATGTTCAACGCGTCTCCTTCCTGAGCGGTAAGATGGCTGCGTGGTCCCATGGTGTTTATACTTATGTAATATTGTTTGTACAGATGAATGTAGTACCTTCAGGCATTTGGAAATTGCTCCCAAGGATGAACCAGACTTGTGGAGGGCTACAATGTTTTTTCTGAGGTCTTGGCTGATTTCTTTAGATTTTTCCTTGATGTCAAGCAAAGAGGCACTGAGTTTGAAGGTAGGCCTTGAAATACATCCACAGGTACACCTCCAATTGACTCAAATTATGTCAATTATTGTCACGCCCTGACCTTAGAGAGCCTTTTTGTGTCTCTATTTGGTTTGGTCAGGGTGTGATTTGGGGTGGGCATTCTATGTTTTGTTATCTATGATTTTGTATTTCTATATTTTGGCCGGGTATGGTTCTCAATCAGGGACAGCTGTCTATCGTTGTCTCTGATTGGGAACCATACTTAGGTAGCCCTTTTTCCCTCCTTTCTTTGTGGGAAGTTGACTTTGTTTAGGGCACATAACCTTTAGCTTCACAGTTTGTTTTGTAGTGTTTATTGTTTTTTGTCGGCGTCATATAAATAAAGAATATGTACGCTCACGACGCTGCATCTTGGTCCTCCTCTTTCAACAGCCGTGACAATTATCATATCAGAAGCTTCTAAAGCCATGACATCATTTTCTGGAATTTTCCAAGCTGTTTCAAGGCACACTCAACTTAGTGTATGTAAACTTCTGACCCACTGGAATTGTGATACAGTGAAATAATCTGTCTGTAAACAATTGTTGGAAAATTACTTGTGTCATGCACAAAGTAGATGTCCTAACCAACTTGCCAAAACTATAGTTTGTTAACAAGGAATTTGTGGAGTGGTTGAAAAACAAGTTTTAATGACTCCAACCTAAGTGTATGTAAACTTCTGACTTCAACTGTATGTAAGGTTGTGTATGTGTGAGTGTGTGTCAGGGTCAGATTCTTCTAGGGCTGAGTGATATGGCCAAAATATCATATCACAATATTTGTATCATTTTTATCATTTCTAAACAGGAAGGCCATGCTGACTGATAGTAGTGTTTATAAACAGGAGAGCCACGCTGACTGATAGTAGTGTTTATAAACAGGAGAGCCATGCTGACTGATAGTAGTGTTTATAAACAGGAGGGCCATGCTGACTGATAGTAGTGTTTATAAACAGGAGGGCCATGCTGCCTGATAGTAGTGTTTATAAACAGGAGGGCCATGCTGACTGATAGTAGTGTTTATAAACAGGAGGGCCATGCTGACTGATAGTAGTGTTTATAAACAGGAGGGCCATGCTGACTGATAGTAGTGTTTATGAACAGGAGGGCCATGCTGACTGATAGTAGTGTTTATAAACAGGAGGGCCATGCTGACCGATAGGAGTGTTTATAAACAGGAGGGCCATGCTGACTGATAGTAGTGTTTATAAACAGGAGAGCCACGCTGACTGATAGTAGTGTTTATAAACAGGAGGGCCATGCTGACCGATAGTAGTGTTTATAAACAGGAGGGCCATGCTGACTGATAGTAGTGTTTATAAACAGGAGGGCCATGCTGACTGATAGTAGTGTTTATAAACAGGAGGGCCATGCTGACTGATAGTAGTGTTTATAAACAGGAGAGCCATGCTGACTGATAGTAGTGTTTATAAACAGGAGAGCCATGCTGACTGATAGTAGTGTTTATAAACAGGGAGAGCCATGCTGACTGATAGTAGTGTTTATAAACAGGAGGGCCATGCTGACTGATAGTAGTGTTTATAAACAGGAGGGCCATGCTGACTGATAGTAGTGTTTATAAACAGGAGGGCCATGCTGACTGATAGTAGTGTTTATAAACAGGAGGGCCATGCTGACTGATAGTAGTGTTTATAAACAGGAGAGCCATGCTGACTGATAGTAGTGTTTATAAACAGGAGAGCCATGCTGACTGATAGTAGTGTTTATAAACAGGAGGGCCATGCTGAATGATAGTAGTGTTTATAAACAGGAGAGCCACGCTGACTGATAGTAGTGTTTATAAACAGGAGAGCCATGCTGACTGATAGTAGTGTTTATAAACAGGAGAGCCATGCTGACTGATAGTAGTGTTTATAAACAGGAGGGCCATGCTGACTGATAGTAGTGTTTATGTCAGAGACGCAAACTCGGTCTCAACCTTTAAGTCTTTACTGAAGACTCATCTCTTCAGTGGGTCATATGATTGAGTGTAGTCTGGCCCAGGAGTGGGAAGGTGAACGGAAAGGCTCTGGAGCAACGAACCGCCCTTGCTGTCTCTGCCTGGCCGGTTCCCCTCTTTCCACTGGGATTCTCTGCCTCTAACCCTATTACAGGGGCTGGGTCACTGGCTTACTGGGGCTCTCTCATGCCGTCCCTGGAGGGGGTGCGTCACCTGAGTGGGTTGATTCACTGTTGTGGTCATCCTGTCTGGGTTGGCGCCCCCCCCTTGGGTTGTGCCGTGGCGGAGATCTTTGTGGGCTATACTCAGCCTTGTCTCAGGATGGTAGGTTGGTGGTTGAAGATATCCCTCTTGTGGTGTGGGGGCTGTGCTTTGGCAAAGTGGGTGGGGTTATATCCTTCCTGTTTGGCCCTGTCTGGGGGTGACCTCGGATGGGGCCACAGTGTCTCCTGACCCCTCCTGTCTCAGCCTCCAGTATTTATGCTGCAGTAGTTTATGTGTCGGGGGGCTGGGGTCAGTTTGTTATATCTGGAGTACTTCTCCTGTCCTATTCGGTGTCCTGTGTGAATCTAAGTGTGCATTCTCTAATTCTCTCCTTCTCTCTTTCTTTTCTCTCTCGGAGGACCTGAGCCCTAGGACCTGAGCTCCAGGACTACCTGACATGATGACTCCTTGCTGTCCCCAGTCCACCTGGCCATGCTGCTGTTCCAGTTTCAACTGACCTGAGCCCTAGGACCATGCCCCAGGACTACCTGACATGATGACTCCTTGCTGTCCCCAGTCCACCTGGCCATGCTGCTGCTCCAGTTTCAACTTCCACCTGACTGTGCTGCTGCTCCAGTTTCAACTGTTCTGCCTTATTATTATTCGACCATGCTGGTCATTTATGAACATTTGAACATCTTGGCCATGTTCTGTTATAATCTCCACCCGGCACAGCCAGAAGAGGACTGGTAGTGTTTATAAACAGCCTGGTTCCTCTCTAGGTTTCTTCCTAGGTTTTGGCCTTTCTAGGGAGTTTTTCCTAGCCACCGTGCTTCTACACCTGCATTGCTTGCTGTTTGGGGTTTTAGGCTGGGTTTCTGTACAGCACTTTGAGATATCAGCTGATGTAAGAAGGGCTATATAAAAAATTTGATTTGATTTATAAACAGGAGGGCCATGCTGACTGATAGTAGTGTTTATGAACAGGAGGGCCATGCTGACTGATAGTAGTGTTTATAAACAGGAGGGCCATGCTGACTGATAGTACTGTTTATAAACAGGAGGGCCATGCTGACTGATAGTAGTGTTTATAAACAGGAGGGCCATGCTGACTGATAGTAGTGTTTATAAACAGGAGGGCCATGCTGACTGATAGTAGTGTTTATAAACAGGAGAGCCATGCTGACTGATAGTAGTGTTTATAAACAGGAGGGCCATGCTGACTGATAGTAGTGTTTATAAACAGGAGAGCCATGCTGACCGATAGTAGTGTTTATAAACAGGAGGGCCATGCTGACTGATAGTAGTGTTTATAAACAGGAGAGCCATGCTGACTGATAGTAGTGTTTATAAACAGGAGGGCCATGCTGACTGATAGTAGTGTTTATAAACAGGAGGGCCATGCTGACTGATAGTAGTGTTTATAAACAGGAGGGCCATGCTGACTGATAGTAGTGTTTATAAACAGGAGGGCCATGCTGACTGATAGTAGTGTTTATAAACAGGAGAGCCATGCTGACTGATAGTAGTGTTTATAAACAGGAGGGCCATGCTGACCGATAGGAGTGTTTATAAACAGGAGGGTTGTAATGACAGTAATAATCAGGAGGGTTGTACTGACAGTAATAATCAGGAGGGTTGTAATGACAGTAATAATCAGGAGGGTTGTACTGACAGTAATAATCAGGAGGGTGTTCGTCAGCTGCCAGGCTGAAACACACACATGTGGAATGGACCAGAGTGTGTCTACAGACCTCTTATCAGCCGAGGACAGAAAGTGGTGTGATCATATGAGCTGGTTGATGAAAAGAGAAAAAGTCTACATCTCCATTATCCACCCTTCTCTCAAAGTGTACACTTACACACTCCCCATCTTGGATTTAACAATTGTGGAAACTCCCTCCAGCTAAAGCTTACACCACTGATGGGGAGTGTGCAAGTGCACACTTTGAGAGAAGTTTGTAGAATCAGGACACAGCCTCAGTTGCCCTATTTAGCCTCAATGTGTGCCATACGGTCACTGAGATATAGCTTCACTGTCTGCCATACAGTCACTGAGATATAGCTTCACTGTCTGCCATACGGTCACTGAGATATAGCTTCACTGTCTGCCATACGGTCACTGAGATATAGCTTCACTGTCTGCCATACGGTCACTGAGATATAGCTTCACTGTCTGCCATACGGTCACTGAGATATAGCTTCACAGTCTGCCATACGGTCACTGAGATATAGCTTCACTGTCTGCCATACGGTCACTGAGATATAGCTTCACTGTCTGCCATATGGTCACTGAGATATAGCTTCACTGTCTGCCATACGGTCACTGAGATATAGCTTGACTGTCTGCCATATGGTCACTGAGATTTAGCCTCACTTTCTGCCATACGGTCACTGACATATAGCCTCACTGTCCGCACAAAGTGAGGACTATGTAGAAAAGGTTTGACGAGATCAGGTTGGAAGAACTTGACTGGCCTGCACAGAGCCCTGACCTCAACCCCATCGAAAACCTTTGGGATGAATTGGCATGCCGACTGTGAACCAGGCCTCATCGCCCAACATCAGTGCCCGACCTCACTAATGCTCTAGTGGGTGAATGGAAGAAAGTCCCCCCAGCAATGTTCCAACATCTAGTGGGAAGCCTTCCCAGCAAAGTGGAGGCTGTTATAGCAGCAAAGGGGGGACCAACTCCATATTAATGCCCATGATTTTGGAATGAGATGTTCGATGAGCAGGTATCCACATACTTTTGGTCTGAGAGAGAGAGGGAGAGAAAGTGAGAGAGAGAGAGAGAGATGGAGAATATGACGACAACATGTGCTTTATAGCTCAAAATAATCTATTTACAAAACAGTGAACAAATACTTCAAACTGTTTATGATAGAGGGGTTTGGATTGTTTCTCCATGCATGTTTTTAACTGCCTCTGAGAGTTGCAGTGCTCCGTATGGCTGCCTCCATACGTATGGCTGGCTCCAGCCATTTACTGTAGCATTCTGAGAGAAGTCTGTTGGAAATCACAAAAACACAAATCACTGACTGCACAAACAGACGGTTTGTCTGACCTGACCTGTACAGCAGAGAAAGAGTCTGCATTAATTTGATCCCAACACAGTATAACAAATCATAACTCTCATAGCGGACTAAATAAATATAACATGAGACTATAGCTCTAGCATTTAAGTTTCTACTACTGTGACCAGACAAAACTACATGGCTGCGATGCTAGGCTAACCGTGGCGCTAGTCCGGTGTCTATGTGCCAGGGCTATGCTATGTGTAGTGGTACCTCGTCTGCCAGTGACGTGTGACTCATATCTGAACAAGTCTGATAGGATGAGCACTCCACCACTCTCCTCTTCAGAGGTCAAGATCTCTCACAGTCAGGCACCATATAGAGAGCTGTCTAAGCACACACTCCTGAGATGACAGTTTGTGTGTGTGTGGGTCTGTCTGCACACTCCCCTGACTGCCTTAATGATAGATAATAGAGCTGGAAAAGAGGAGAGAGGAGGAGAGAGGAGGAGAGAGGAGGAAAGCGATGTCCTGCCAATGTTTGTACAACAAGCCCATTCTTCCCCTAATTGTCTTGTGTGGAGTGTTGTAGTGATTGGCAACCCAATCCCTCTGAAACCAAAACCCAGCCTGGGTCATGACGTTTCTTTAATATCACCAGATTGCTAAATTGTTCCTTTCATCACCACTCTCTTTATTACTGTGGCGTTGTTTGGACCCGTGTCTGAGAGGGGGGAAATTACCCAGCTGGAAATGAAAGGGTCCAGAAGATTTATTCCGAGGTGCTTCTCTCGACAGGAATAAAACACCTAATCAGCCCCAGACCCACTGCTAGTTCTAACACACACACACACACACACACACACACACACACACACACACACACACACACACACGTACACTCACACAGACACTCACACAGACACATGTCAAACCCACCCAAATACCCCAAATCCCCCTTCAGAAGCATCCTACCTCTGTGTGTGCTACTGTTAGTGAGTCATTGGTTAATACAGTCTAATACTGCCATAGAAATTCTGCTGGCCTGGCCCACACAGCAGTAGACAGACTAGAAACCTGACCTGGAGCACAGCTAACATAACATGGGAGTGATGCCGAGCTGCCTGGCCCTGCACTCCACTGTAGCCAGCTCTGGGAAAGGTGAAGCTCTGAATCCATATTATAAGCAAAAGAGCTGCTAAGAGTGTGTGTGTGTGTGTGTGTGTGTGTGTGTGTGTGTGTGTGTGTGTGTGTGTGTGTGTGTGTGTGTGTGTGTGTGTGTGTGTGTGTGTGTGTGTGTGTGTGAGAAAGCTATGAATGAAACTTATACAATGAAGATCAGCCAAACACATTAGAAGCACACTAAGTTTACAATCTCTTTGTACTCTCATTATAATATTCCATGTTATAAACTGGGTGGTTCGAGCCCTGAATGCTGATTGGCTGACAGCCATGATATATCAGACTGTATACCACAGATATGACAAAACATTTTTACTGCTCTAATTATGTTGGTAACCTGTTTAGATTAGCAATAAGGCACCTCGGGGGTTTGTGGTATATGGCTAATATACCATGGCTAATGGCTGTATACAGGCACTCAGCGTTGCGTCGTGCAAAAAACAGCCCTTAGCCGTGGTATATTGGCCATATACCACACCCCCTTATTGCTTAAATGTAACCGTGTGGGTGATACAGAGCTGTTATAATATCTGTCTTCCTCACCACACCAGTGTCATACTGTACTGTACTGTACAGTCTATCGCCTGCCAACTCCGCCTCACTACAAGGTGTGGAAAACCCAGTGACATACATAAATATATACACTGAGTGTACAAAACATTAAGAACACCTTCCTAATATTTAGTTGCCCACAGAACAGCCTTGTCGGGGCATGGACTCTACAAGGTGTCGAAAGCATTCCATAGGGATGCTGGTCCATGTTGACCCCAAAGTGTTTCCCACAGTTGTGTCAAGTTGTCTTTTGAGTGGTGAACCATTCTTGACACACACGGGAAACTGTTGAGCGTGAAAAACCCAGCAGCGTTGCAGTTCTTGACACAAAACGGTGCACCTGATACCTACTACCATGCCCCGTTCAAAGGCACTTCAATCTTTTGTCTTGCCAGTTCAACCTCTGAATGACACACATACACAATCCATGTCTCAATTATCTCAAGGCTTAAAAATCCTTCTTTAATCTGTCTCCTCCCGTTCATCTACAGCGATTTGATTGGATTTAACAGGTGACATCAATAAGGGATCATAGCTTTCACCTGGACTCACCTGGTCAGTCTATGTCATGGAAAGAGCAGGTGTTCATAATGTTGTTTGGTACACTCAGTCTATTGGAAAACCCCAGGAAGTAAACTCAGGTTTATGTAGCTGTAAACTAACGTCAGGCAACCACAATATGAATCTATTTCACAATGATGACATTGTTCCAGCGGAGCATGCAGAGAGACCCGGCTGCTTTCATAGGACCTGAATGCTGTGTGCTCAACGAATCAAAACCAACCCTGCCTCTAGACACAACACTGGCCAATCAGGATCCTTCCATCAGATAACAGAGACATATGTTAGCTAGCTAGCCACTGTGTTGTAGGCTAAAAATTGTGGAGTGGAGGGATGCTGATGTACAAACAGTACAGGACTCCTTCTGCCGTGGCATGAATACAATCTTAGCCTCTGTGTTGAAGGAATAGTGGAGTGGAACAGCTGATATACATAAACAAACAACACAGGAATCCAGTGTTGTTGGTCCTGGGCCAGAGTGCATGGAGTACAACATTGACATAACTGGCCAAATAATCAGCATCACAGCTATCGCCGTAACAAGTCCACCCATTGGTTGGTCTTATCGTTATCACAGTAACAAATCCACCTATTGGTTGGTCTTATCGTCATCACAGTAACAAATCCACCTATTGGTTGGTCTTATCGTCATCACAGTAACAAATCCACCTATTGGTTGGTCTTATCGTCATCACAGTATCAAATCCACCTATTGGTTGGTCTTATCGTCATCACAGTAACAAATCCACCTATTGGTTGGTCTTATCGTCATCACAGTAACAAATCCACCTATTGGTTGGTCTTATCGTCATCACAGTATCAAATCCACCTATTGGTTGGTCTTATCGTCATCACAGTATCAAATCCACCTATTGGTTGGTCTTATCGTCATCACAGTAACAAATCCACCTATTGGTTGGTCTTATCGTCATCACAGTAACAAATCCACCTATTGGTTGGTCTTATCGTCATCACAGTATCAAATCCACCTATTGGTTGGTCTTATCGTCATCACAGTAACAAATCCACCTATTGGTTGGTCTTATCGTCATCACAGTATCAAATCCACCTATTGGTTGGTCTTATCGTCATCACAGTAACAAATCCACCTATTGGTTGGTCTTATCGTCATCACAGTAACAAATCCACCTATTGGTTGGTCTTATCGTCATCACAGTAACAAATCCACCTATTGGTTGGTCTTATCGTCATCACAGTAACAAATCCACCCATTGGTTTGTCTTATCGTCAACACAGTAACAAGTCCACCCATTGGTTGGTCTTATCGTCATCACAGTAACAAATCCACCTATTGGTTGGTCTTATCGTCATCACAGTAACAAATCCACCCATTGGTTGGTCTTATCGTCATCACAGTAACAAGTCCACCCATTGGTTTGTCTTATCGTCAACACAGTAACAAGTCCACCCATTGGTTGGTCTTATCGTGATCAGAGTAACAAGTCCACCCATTGGTTGGTCTTATCGTGATCAGAGTAACAAGTCCACCCATTGGTTGGTCTTATCATGATCAGAGTAACAAGTCCACCCGTTGGTTGGTCTTATCGTCATCACAGTAACAAGTCCACCCATTGGTTTGTCTTATCGTCAACACAGTAACAAGTCCACCCATTGGTTCAACTTATCGTGATCAGAGTAACAAGTCCACCCATTGGTTGGTCTTGTGTTTGTGTGTACATTGTGTTTGTGTGTACACCATTGTGTGTTTGTGTACATCATTGTGTTTGTGTGTACATCATTGTGTTTGTGTGTACATCATTGTGTTTGTGTGTACATCATTGTGTTTGTGTGTACACCATTGTGTTTGTGTGTACATCATTGTGTTTGTGTGTACATCATTGTGTTTGTGTGTACATCATTGTGTTTGTGTGTACATCATTGTGTTTGTGTGTACATCATTGTGTTTGTGTGTATATCATTGTGTTTGTGTACATCATTGTGTTTGTGTGTACACCATTGTGTTTGTGTGTACATCATTGTGTTTGCTGTCTGTTAGACATGTTATCTCTCACCTGAGCTGTTCCAAGTGGAGGGGCCCACAACACTGGGGTCGTGGGGGAAATCAGACCCTGTAGACAGGAGACAGAGGAGACTCTTACTGGGTTGTGCCACCATCAAGACATACACATTGGCAGGGAGAAAAGTGGGGTTTTACATTTAAGAAGAAAATATCAAATGAGTAATGACAGTTCATCTATGAGTAATAATAATAATAATAATGACGATGATGTTATTACTGAAGACCTGAGGGCAGTAGTATCAGACAGGTAACATCATGGAGTTATTAATACCTGACCACAGCAGCTCTCCTCTCTGTCAGCATCCTAAATGGCACTATTGTCCCTACATAGTGCACTACTTTTGACCAGAGCCCTTTTCAAAAGTAGTGCGCTACTGTGTATAGGGAATAGGGTGCTATTTGTGATGCAGCCTATGTTTCATTACCAGAGATGAGACAGGCAGAAGGAACTATTCACATCTGTCCAATCTAATATCTCTGCACGCGACACAGTTGGAGGCTGGAGCTGTGTAGGGGTAGAAACTATTATAATGAGTCTCCCTCTGACCGACTGGTGAGACTCTGTCAACAAATTCACAACCTGTATCTCTCTGATTCTCTCTGTCCAAGTTCTTCTCTCTCTCTCGTTTTCTCCTTCGCTCTGTGTCTCTCTGTGAAGTAGCTAGTTCCCATGCACAGCAATGCCTGAGTGAGTGTGTTTAATGGGGCAGGCTCCCACAGCCTCTCTGCAGGTTGCTGTGCTTGTTTAACATTACGAATGGACAGAGTGCTGACAGACAGAGAGACAGACAGACATGGGCCTTCTCTGTCACAGACTTAGGCTCTACTGTAAGTAGCCTTACTGGAGCCACCCCCACCCCTGCTCACCGGAACCTTTCAAACTGACCCAAAGTGTTATGGCAGTGAGAGGGGTGTGGCAGTGAGAGGGGTGTGGCAGTGAGAGGGGCATGGCAGTGGGAGGGGTGTGGCAGTGAGAGGGGTGTGGCAGTGAGAGGGGCGTGGCAGTGAGAGGGGCGTGGCAGTGAGAGGTGTGTGGCAGTGAGAGGGGCGTGGCAGTGAGAGGGCCATGGCAGTAAGAGGGCCGTGGCAGTGAGAGGGGCGTGGCAGTGAGAAGGCCATGGCAGTAAGAGAGCCCTGGCAGTAAGAGGGGCGTGGCAGTGAGAGGGCCATGGCAGTGAGAGGGCCGTGGCTGTGAGAGGGCCATGGCAGTGAGAGGGCCATGGCAGTGAGAGGGGCTTGGCAATGATAGGGCTGTGGCAGTAAGAGGGGCGTGGCAGTAAGAGGGGCATGGCAGTAAGAGGGCATGGCAGTGAGAGGGCCATGGCAGTGAGAGGGGCTTGGCAATGATAGGGCTGTGGCAGTAAGAGGGGCGTGGCAGTAAGAGGGGCGTGGCAGTGAGAGGGGCGTGGCAGTGAGAGGGGTGTGGCAGCGAGAGGGGCGTGGCAGTGAGAGGGGCGTGGCAGTGAGAGGGGCGTGGCAGTGAGAGGGGTGTGGCAGTGGAGGGCGTGGCAGTGAGAGGGCGTGGCAGTGAGAGGGGCGTGGCAGTGAGAGGGGTGTGGCAGTGAGAGGGTGTGGCAGTGAGAGGGCAGTGGCAGTGACAGGGCCATGGCAGTGAGAGGGCGTGGCAGTGAGAGGGGTGTGGCAGTGAGAGGTGTGTGGCAGTGAGAGGGGCGTGGCAGTGAGAGGGCAGTGGCAGTGAGAGGGCCATGGCAGTGAGAGGGGCGTGGCAGTGAGAGGGGGCCATGGCAGTGAGAGTGTGGCAGTGAGAGGGGCGTGGCAGTGAGAGGGCCATGGCAGTAAGAGGGCCGTGGCAGTGAGAGGGGGCCAGTGAGAAGGCCATGGCAGTAAGAGAGCCATGGCAGTAAGAGGGGCGTGGCAGTGAGAGGGCCATGGCAGTGAGAGGGGCGTGGCAGTGAGAGGGCCATGGCAGTGAGAGGGCCATGGCAGTGAGAGGGGCGTGGCAATGATAGGGCTGTGGCAGTAAGAGGGGTGTGGCAGTAAGAGGGGCGTGGCAGTGAGAGGGGCGTGGCAGTGAGAGGGGCGTGGCAGTGAGAGGGTGTGGCAGTGAGAGGGGCGTGGCAGCGAGAGGGGCGTGGCAGTGAGAGGGCAGTGGCAGTGAGAGGGCAGTGGCAGTGAGAGGGCGTGGCAGTGAGAGGGCCATGGCAGTGAGAGGGCAATGGCAGTGAGAGGGCAGTGGCAGTGAGAGGGCAGTGGCAGTGAGAGGGCCGTGGCAGTGAGAGGGCCGTGGCAGTGAGAGGGCCGTGGCAGTGAGAGGGCAATGGCAGTGAGAGGGCCGTGGCAGTGAGAGGGCCGTGGCAGTGAGAGGGCCGTGGCAGTGAGAGGGCAATGGCAGTGAGAGGGCCATGGCAGTGAGAGGGCAATGGCAGTGAGGTGGCAGTGAGAGGGCCGTGGCAGTGAGAGGGCCGTGGCAGTGACAGGGCCGTGGCAGTGAGAGGGCAATGGCCGTGAGAGGGCCATGGCAGTGAGAGGGCCATGGCAGTAAGAGGGCTGTGGCAGGAAGAGGGCTGTGGCAGTAAGAGGGGCGTGGCAGTAAGAGGGGCATGGCAGTAAGAGGGCCATGGCAGTGAGAAGGCCACGGCAATGAGAGGGGCGTAGCAGAGAGTGAGGCAGTAGTAGACTAGAGGACCTGTGAGAGCTGTGGTGGAATGGACTGGGAGGTGTTAATTGGGTGATAATGTTCGGTTCAATGCGTGGTGTGATGGGAGGAAGTAACGAGCCTGGGTTAATGAGGCTGAATGGTGTAGGCCAGCTGCACCTGTCACTGTGGCAGCCAGACAGACAGGCAGGCTGATGAGGCTCTGCTCTTACATTAACATGGCTGTAAACAACATGCTGGTATTATAATCAAGTGTATTTCACAACATAACAATTAGTGTTGGTGGAATGTTTTGGCACACTGATTCATACTTGTGGGTGATGTTGATGATGACACTGCTGAATGTGGCTGTGGAACTCTAGAGAGTGTTCTATTTCCTCTAGGCTGTGGAACTCTAGGGAGGGTTCTATTTCCTCTAGGCTGTGGAACTCTAGGCTAGGGAGGGTTCTATTTCCTCTAGGCTGTGGAACTCTAGGGAGGGTTCTATTTCCTCTAGGCTGTGGAACTCTAGGCTAGGGAGGGTTCTATTTTCTCTAGGCTGTGGAACTCTAGGGAGGGTTCTATTTACTCTAGGCTGTGGAACTCTAGGGAGGGTTATATTTCCTGGCTGTGGCTGAGACCTCAATCTAAACTACAAACAGTCTCATGAGCTATAACGTAGCCTAGATTTTATGATGTAATCATAGTAAGAAAAACACAGGAGGTGGAAATGGGAGAGAGGAGAGAAGAAAGGAGAGGGAAAAAAGGAAATAGGAGAGAGAAGCGTGACGGCCCGCTGGCTCTCCTAACACAATGAAGCCACTGAAGTGGAGCCAGGTAAGGACCCTACAGAGGAAGTGGCGCCAGGTGGGGACCCTACAGAGGAAGTGGAGCCAGGTGAAGACCCTACAGAGGAAGTGGAGCCAGGTGAGGACCCTACAGAGGAAGTGGAGCCAGGTGAGGACCTTACAGAGGAAGTGGAGCCAGGTGAAGACCTTACAGAGGAAGTGGAGCCAGGTGAAGACCTTACAGAGGAAGTGGAGCCAGGTGAGGACCTTACAGAGGAAGTGGAGCCAGGTGAGGACCCTACAGAGGAAGTGGAGCCAGGTGAAGACCCTACAGAGGAAGTGGAGCCAGGTGAAGACCCTACAGAGGAAGTGGAGCCAGGTGAGGACCCTACAGAGGAAGTGGAGCCAGGTGAGGACCCTATAGAGGAAGTGGCTAGTTGAGGACCCTACAGAGGAAATAGAGCCAGGTGAGGACCCTACAAATGAAGTGGAGCCATGTGAGGACCTTACAGAGGAAGCGGAGGAAGGTGAAGACCCTACAATGGAAGTGGAGCCAGCTGAGGACCCTACAGAGGAAGTGGAGTCAGTTGAGGATCCTACAGAGTAAGTGGAGTCAGTTGAGGATCCTACAGAGGAAGTGGAGTCAGGCGGGGACCCTACAGAGGAAGTGGAGTCAGTTGAGGACCCTACAGAGGAAGTGGAGTCAGTTGAGGATCCTACAGAGGAAGTGGAGTCAGGCGGGGACACTACAGAGGAAGTGGAGCCAGGTGAGGACCCTACAGAGGAAGTGGATCCATGTGAGGACCCTAAAGAGGAAGTGGAGGCAGGTGAGTGCCCTACAGAGAAAGTGGATCCATGTGAGGACCTTACAGAGGAGGTGGAGTCAGGTGGGGACCCTGCAGAGAAAGCGGAGCCTGGTGAGGACCTTACAGAGGAAGTGGAGCCAGGTTAGGACCCTACAGAGGAAGTGGAGCCAAGTGAGGACCCTACAGAGGAAGTGGAGCCAAGTGAGGATCCTACAGAGGAAGTGGAGCCAAGTGAGGACCCTACAGAGGAAGTGGAGCCAAGTGAGGACCCTACAGAGGAAATGGAGCCAGGTGAGGACCCTACAGAGGAAGTGGAGCCAGATGAGGACACTGCAGATGAAGTGGACATGGAGAGAGGAGAAGAAAGGAGATAAGATGGAAGAAAGAGGAGAGGGGGTAGTTAGGTGTACTATAGAGGATTCTGTTTCAAGAACTATCCCGTCCGGTCAGTTGGTCCTGGGGAATATCAACACAGATGAGAGGCCCTGTTTTCCCTCCTCACATCTGCAAGCTAACCCAACCCGAACCCTGTCATTACACAATCAAGGAATATCTGGGAAATTGCAGGGTAATTTGGAGATTAGCATTCTAATGTTTCCCAGCAACAAAGGGTTGGTTTTATTAGAGCCATTTGTTAATGAAGGCCTAAAAATAGGGCCTGGTTAGAGCTGGTCACAGTGGCTGGTCCTGGGTCTGCAGAGATGAAACAGAAAAGAATGTCCGGCCAGGAAACAAAGGAAACAGCTGACTCTGGTTCTGTGGTTCTGTTGTTACTGCAGGGTAGGCATTGTGGAGCAGGAGCTACGTACACATACGCACACGACCGAGACATGAATATATGACTCACATACAAACATGGTGCACACACTCAAACATGTATGCATGCACACAGAAGCATACACAAATACAGTACACACACGCAAGCACACACACACACGCACACACAGACTTCTGGAATCAGATTGATTAAATTAGGGAAACGATAGGGAAAAGTTAATAGATGTGCATTCCTTTTTTTCTCAGTGGATTTGATGTGTGCTGGAAGAAGAAACAATGATATATTGTAGTCATTGAATACGGTGAAATAAACTGCAATTGTAGCACATTTGGATTTGGATGATGTGAGAGATATGAAAGATATGTTAGTTAAGCTTCCTCTTGGACTCTGCAGCAGTGATCTCTCTTCAAACAGGCTACCACCTCACATCAGAGCATCGCGTCATCCAGATCTCTCTTCAAACAGGCTACCACCTCACATCAGAGCATCGCGTCATCCAGATCTCTCTTCAAACAGGCTACCACCTCACATCAGAGCATCGCGTCATCCAGATCTCTCTTCAAACAGGCTACCACCTCACATCAGAGCATCGCGTCATCCAGATCTCTCTTCAAACAGGCTACCACCTCACATCAGAGCATCGCGTCATCCAGATCTCTCTTCAAACAGGCTACCACCTCACATCAGAGCATCGCGTCATCCAGATCTCTCTTCAAACAGGCTACCACCTCACATCAGAGCATCGCGTCATATGATCTCTCTTCAAACAGGCTACCACCTCACATCAGAGCATCGCGTCATCCAGATCTCTCTTCAAACAGGCTACCACCTCACATCAGAGCATCGCATCATCCAGATCTCTCTTCAAACAGGCTACCACCTCACATCAGAGCATCGCATCATCCAGATCTCTCTTCAAACAGGCTACCACCTCACATCAGAGCATCGCGTCATCCAGATCTCTCTTCAAACAGGCTACCACCTCACATCAGAGCATCGCGTCATCCAGATCTCTCTTCAAACAGGCTACCACCTCACATCAGAGCATCGCATCATCCAGATCTCTCTTCAAACAGGCTACCACCTCACATCAGAGCATCGCATCATCCAGATCTCTCTTCAAACAGGCTACCATCTCACATCAGAGCATCGCGTCATCCAGATCTCTCTTCAAACAGGCTACCACCTCACATCAGAGCATCGCGTCATGTGATCTCTCTTCAAACAGGCTACCACCTCACATCAGAGCATCGCATCATCCAGATCTCTCTTCAAACAGGCTACCACCTCACATCAGAGCATCGCATCATCCAGATCTCTCTTCAAACAGGCTACCATCTCACATCAGAGCATCGCATCATCCAGATCTCTCTTCAAACAGGCTACCATCTCACATCAGAGCATCGCGTCATGTGATCTCTCTTCAAACAGGCTACCATCTCACATCAGAGCATCGCGTCATCCAGATCTCTCTTCAAACAGGCTACCATCTCACATCAGAGCATCGCGTCATGTGATCTCTCTTCAAACAGGCTACCACCTCACATCAGAGCATTGCGTCATCCAGATCTCTCTTCAAACAGGCTACCACCTCACATCAGAGCATCGCGTCATGTGATCTCTCTTCGTGTCTGATCCCTCCCTTGGAGGGGTGTGTGTGACATGCTTGTAGGGGTGTGAGACATGTTTGGAGGGGTGTGAGACATGTTTGGAGGGGTGTGAGACATGTTTGGAGGGGTGTGTGACATGTTTGGAGGGGTGTGTGACATGTGGTGTGAGACATGTTTGGAGGGGTGTGTGACATGTTTAGAGGGCTGTGAGACATGTTTGGAGGGGTGTGTGACATGTTTAGAGGGCTGTGAGACATGTTTGGAGGGTGTGAGAGACATGTTTGGGGGGGTGTGTGACATGTTTGGAGGGGTGTGTGCGACATGTTTAGAGGGCTGTGTGACAGGTTTAGAGGGCTGTGTGACATGTTTAGAGGGCTGTGTGACATGTTTAGAGGGCTGTGAGACATGTTTGGAAGGGTGTGTGACATGTTTAGAGGGCTGTGTGACATGTTTGGAGGGGTGTGAGACATGTTTGGAGGGCTGTGAGACATGTTTGGAGGGGTGTGTGACATGTTTAGAGGGCTGTGAGACATGTTTGGAGGGGTGTGTGACATGTTTAGAGGGCTGTGAGACATGTTTGGAGGGGTGTGAGACATGTTTGGAGGGGTGTGTGTGACATGTTTGGAGGGGTGTGAGACATGTTTGGAGGGTGTGTGTGACATGTTTGGAGGGCTGTGAGACATGTTTGAAGGGCTGTGAGACATGTTTAGAGGGCTGTGAAACATGTTTGGAGGGCTGTGAGACATGTTTGAAGGGCTGTGAGACATGTTTAGAGGGCTGTGAAACATGTTTGGAGGGCTGTGAGACATGTTTGAAGGGCTGTGAGACATGTTTGAAGGGCTGTGAGACATGTTTGAAGGGCTGTGAGACATGTTTAGAGGGCTGTGAAACATGTTTGGAGGGCTGTGAGACATGTTTGAAGGGCTGTGAGACATGTTTAGAGGGCTGTGTGACATGTTTGGAGGGCTGTGAGACATGTTTGAAGGGCTGTGAGACATGTTTAGAGGGCTGTGAAACATGTTTGGAGGGCTGTGAGACATGTTTGAAGGGCTGTGAGACATGTTTAGAGGGCTGTGTGACATGTTTGGAGGGCTGTGAGACATGTTTGGAGTGCTGTGAGACATGTTTGGAGGGCTGTGAGACATGTTTGGAGGGGTG
>NC_056433.1:76461515-76471515 GCF_018296145.1 Oncorhynchus tshawytscha
TAAATTCATAAAAAAAAGTTAGCTTATAACAGTGAACTTTTTTGTGGGATATACATAAGGCAATTCTAGGTCTTCTAGGGTCAGCCCTCTGCATACACTGTGAATTCTTGCACACAAATGAGATGCTGTTGAGCCCACACTACTACACTGTCTGAGCCAAGGACTACATGCTTTCTGGTAAGTTTTGATTACAATACTGGGTGGGGTGAATATATTTTATATGACATACATTATTTTTTGTTAACTAGTAAATAGTAGCCTACAGCAACGTGTGTTTAAATACTTTCTAACTTGTTAACAATTTCTGCTTGTTATTTTTTATTTTTCCCACCATTTAGCTTGCTTGAGCCTGCTAACTGAGGACTGTGAATTCACCTGTTTCCATACATGTTTCATTTTAAAACGTTTTATTTTACAAAGGAGTTGTTAAATTAACTTTTTTTTCTCCTTTATTTTTTTTCTTTTCTTCAAAAAAAAGTTTTACCCCCTTTTTTCTCCCCAATTTCGTGGTATCCAATTGTTAGTAGCCACTATCTTGTCTCATCGCTACAACTCCCGTACGGGCTCGGGAGAGACGAAGGTTGAAAGTCATGCTTCCTCCGATACACAACCCAACCAAGCAACCAAGCCGCACTGCTTCTTAACACAGCGCGCATCCAACCTGGAAGCCAGCCGCACCAATGTGTCGGAGGAAACACCGTGCACCTGGCAACCTTGGTTAGTGTGCACTGCGCCCGGCCAGCCACAGGAGTCACTGATGCGCGATGAGACAAGGATATCCCTACCGGCCAAACCCTCCCTAACCAGGACGACGCTAGGCCAATTGTGCGTCACCCCACGGACCTCCCGGTCGCGGCCGGTTGTGACAGAGCCTGGGCGCAAACCCAGAGTCTCTGGTGGCACAGCCCTTAACCACTGCGCCACCTGGGAGGCCCTAAACTAACTTCTTAACCATTTATCTGTACATGGAATTGTATTTGGGGTTTTTTACTATTTTTTTCTAATCTTTACAGGAAAATGCCAAGTGCATTATCTGATGTGTGGAGACATTTCACTGCAGCTAATGTAGAAGGACAATCTGTGTACATTTGAAAATGTGCCAAATCATAAGTGAAGAATGCAACAAAGATGCAGAATCATCTGGACGTGCATAATGATCCCTCAGCGCTCACAACAAGCAACCTCTGACAAAAGTCCCTCTACTTCTATTTGAGGTGAAAATGATGAATCAGACACCTTATAGATAGCAAAAGCTCATGGTCCTCCTGGAATCAGAAGTTTTTTTGATACAATGGAGGAACATAGAGAAATGCTGATGAATGTCTTGCTTGAGATGTGTATACAACTGGTACATCTCTGATGCTCTCATGCAATGTGTATTGGAAGTAGAAGTCGACCGATTATGATTTTTCAACGCCGATACCGATACCGATTATTGGGGGACCAAAAACCCCCGAAACCGATTAATCGGACAATTTTTTAAATGTATTTGTAATAATGACAATTACAACAATACTGAATGAACACTTATTTTAACTTAATATAATACATCAATAAAATCAAATTAGCCTCAAATAAATAATGAAACATGTTAAATTTGGTTTAAATAATGCAAAAACAAAGTGTTGGAATAGAAAGTAAAAGTGCAATATGTGCCATATAAGAAGTTCCTTGCTCAGAACATGAGAACATATGAAAGCTGGTGGTTCCTTTTAACAGGAGTCTTCAATATTCCCAGGTAAGAAGTTTTAGATTGTAGTTATTATAGGAATTATAGGACTATTTCTCTCTACACCATTTGTATTTAACCAACCATCTTAACCAAGATGGCATAGCAGTTCAGACGTCTTTTGTCCTCGTCTTGTCGTGTCCTGTATATATATATCTTTACAACTTTTTTCACATACATTTTATTTTTATTTTCCATCAATTCATCTTCAAAACACTCTCCTGCAACCCGCCTCACCAATTTATATTTATAAAAAAGTATTATTTACCTCAAATCTGTAATCCTCCAAGAAGCTAGCCAGAAACTCCAAGAAGCTAGCCTGAAACTAGCCAGAAGCTAGCCAGGAGTTAGCCAGAAGCTAGCCCAGAAGCTAATCCAGAAGCTAATCAGAAGCTAGTTCAGAAGCTAGTTAGCTTCTTTACTGGCAAATCGTTAGTATTCAGCTAACCACAGTTTGTGGTCATCAGCTATCCATTAGCTCGAAAATCTATCGGCAGTTTTGTACGGCGCAGCGCGGCTCGGAACATACCGGACCAATTTTTCTCTCCATGTCCCTGGATTTCAACTGCTCTCTGGACGTTCATACCCGGATCTCACAGCTAGCTAGCTGCTATCCGTGTGACTATCAGCTTTCGTCGATTCCGGAGCAAACATCAATTATTCCGGAGCTAGCCAGCTCCGTCAATCACTCCTGAGTCCCATCAATCACTCCTGGGCTGCAGTCACCTATCCGGACCGGTCCGTTTTACTGCCTACGCGGAGCCCCACCGGGCCCTCACAACTGGACTGCCGACGTTATCTACCCGAAGGAGATCCGGCTGGCTCCTCCGTCGCGACGTTACCTGAACGCCCACCTGCGGCCTGCTAACCATTAGCTGTCTTACCGGCTGCTATCTGAATAGACAATCGGACAATTTATTTATTTTTATTATTATTATGTTTTCTTCTTGGGCCTCTATAACTATATCTATTGTTTTTATTTTGGTTGTTGTTGTGTGATTTGGATTAATCCCCTCTACCACACGGAACCCCACTAATCTACTGACGGAACGCAAGAGGTGGCTAACAACAGACCTCCATCCTATGCTAGCTTGCTACCAATGGCCTGGCTAGCTGTCTAAATCGCCGTGACCCCCAACCAACCTCTCCACTCACTGGACCCTTTTGATCACTCGACTAAGCATGCCTCTCCTTAATGTCAATATGTCTTGTCCATTGCTGTTCTGGTTAGTGTTTATTAGCTTATTTCACTGTAGAGCCTCTAGTCCTGCTCACTATACCTTATCCAACATATTAGTTCCGCCACCCACACATGCAATGACATCTCCTGGTTTCAATGATGTTTCTAGAGACAATATCTCTCTCTTCATCACTCAATACCTAGGTTTACCTCCACTGTATTCACATCCTACCATACCTTTGTCTGTACATTATACCTTGATGCTATTTTATCGCCCCCAGAAACCTCCTTTTACTCTCTGTTCCAGACGTTCTAGATGACCAATTCTTATTGCTTTTAGCCGCACCCTTATTCTACTCCTCCTATGTTCCTCTGGCGATGTAGAGGTGAATCCAGGCCCTGCAGTGCCTAGCTCCACTCCTATTCCCCAGGCGCTCTCTTTTGACGACTTCTGTAACCGTAATAGCCTTGGGGTCATGCATGTTAACATTAGAAGCCTCCTCCGTAAGTTTGTTCTATTCACTGCTTTAGCACACTCTGCCAACCCGGATGTTCTAGCTGTGTCTGAATCCTGGCTTAGGAAGACCACCAAAAATGCAGAAATTTTAATTCCAAACTACAACATTTTCAGACAAGATAGAACTGCCAAAGGGGGCAGTGTTGCAATCTACTGCAAAGATAGCCTGCAGAGTTCTGTCCTACTATCCAGGTCTGTACCCAAACAATTTGAACTTCTACTTTTAAAAATCCACCTCTCTAAAAACAAGTCTCTCACCGTTGCCGCCTGCTATAGACCACCCTCTGCCCCCAGCTGTGCTCTGGACACCATATGTGAACTGATTGCCCCCCATCTATCTTCAGAGCTCGTGCTGCTAGGTGACCTAAACTGGAACATGCTTAACACCCCAGCCATCCTACAATCTAAACTTGATGCCCTCAATCTCACACAAATTATCAATGAACCTACCAGGTACCTCCCCAAAGCCTTAAACACGGGCACCCTCATAGATATCATCCTAACCAACTTCCCCTCTAAATACACCTCTGCTGTCTTCAACCAAGATCTCAGCGATCACTGCCTCATTGCCTGCATCCGTAATGGGTCAGCGGTCAAACGACCTCCACTCATCACTGTAAAATGCTCCCTGAAACACTTCAGCGAGCAGGCCTTTCTAATCGACCTGGCCGGGGTATCCTGGAAGGATATTGATCTCATCCCGTCAGTAGAGGATGCCTGGATATTTTTTTAAATGCCTTCCTAACCATCTTAAATAAACATGCCCCATTCAAGAAATTTAAAACCAGGAACAGATATAGCCCTTGGTTCTCCCCAGACCTGACTGCCCTTAACCAACACAAAAACATCCTATGGCGTTCTGCATTAGCATCGAACAGCCCCCGTGATATGCAGCTGTTCAGGGAAGCTAGAAACCATTATACACAGGCAATTAGAAAAGCCAAGGCTAGCTTTTTCAAGCAGAAATTTGCTTCCTGCAACACTAACTCAAAAAAGTTCTGGGACACTGTAAAGTCCATGGAGAATAAGAACACCTCCTCCCAGCTGCCCACTGCACTGAAGATAGGAAACACTGTCACCACTGATAAATCCACCATAATTGAGAATTTCAATAAGCATTTTTCTACGGCTGGCCATGCTTTCCACCTGGCTACTCCTACCCCGGTCAACAGCACTGCACCCCCAACAGCAACTCGCCCAAGCCTTCCCCATTTCTCCTTCTCCCAAATCCGTTCAGCTGATGTTCTGAAAGAGCTGCAAAATCTGGACCCCTACAAATCAGCCGGGCTAGACAATCTGGACCCTTTCTTTCTAAAATTATCTGCCGAAATTGTTGCCACCCCTATTACTAGCCTGTTCAACCTTTCTTTTGTGTCGTCTGAGATTCCCAAAGATTGGAAAGCAGCTGCGGTCATCCCCCTCTTCAAAGGGGGGGACACTTTTGACCCAAACTGCTACAGACCTATATCTATCCTACCATGCCTTTCTAAGGTCTTCGAAAGCCAAGTCAACAAACAGATTACCGACCATTTCGAATCTCACCATACCTTCTCTGCTATGCAATCTGGTTTCAGAGCTGGTCATGGGTGCACCTCAGCCACGCTCAAGGTCCTAAACGATATCTTAACCGCCATCGATAAGAAACATTACTGTGCAGCCGTATTCATTGATCTGGCCAAGGCTTTCGACTCTGTCAATCACCACATCCTCATCGGCAGACTCGACAGCCTTGTTTTCTCAAATGATTGCCTCGCCTGGTTCACCAACTACTGATAGAGTTCAGTGTGTCAAATCGGAGGGTCTGCTGTCCGGACCTCTGGCAGTCTCTATGGGGGTGCCACAGGGTTCAATTCTTGGACCGACTCTCTTCTCTGTATACATCAATGAGGTCGCTCTTGCTGCTGGTGAGTCTCTGATCCACCTCTACGCAGACGACACCATTCTGTATACTTCCGGCCCTTCTTTGGACACTGTGTTAACAACCCTCCAGGCAAGCTTCAATGCCATACAACTCTCCTTCCGTGGCCTCCAATTGCTCTTAAATACAAGTAAAACTAAATGCATGCTCTTCAACCGATCGCTACCTGCACCTACCCGCCTGTCCAACATCACTACTCTGGACGGCTCTGACTTAGAATACGTGGACAACTACAAATACTTAGGTGTCTGGTTAGACTGTAAACTCTCCTTCCAGACCCATATCAAACATCTCCAATCCAAAGTTAAATCTAGAATTGGCTTCCTATTTCGCAACAAAGCATCCTTCACTCATGCTGCCAAACATACCCTTGTAAAACTGACCATCCTACCAATCCTCGACTTTGGCAATGTCATTTACAAAATAGCCTCCAATACAATACAACTACCTCTTTCCCAACTGTATTTAATTAATTAATTAATTTTGCTCCTTTGCACCCCATTATTTTTATTTCTACTTTGCACATTCTTCCATTGCAAAACTACCATTCCAGTGTTTTACTTGCTATATTGTATTTACTTTGCCACCATGGCCTTTTTTGCCTTTACCTCCCTTCTCACCTCATTTGCTCACATTGTATATAGACTTGTTTATACTGTATTATTGACTGTATGTTTGTTTTACTCCATGTGTAACTCTGTGTCGTTGTATCTGTCGAACTGCTTTGCTTTATCTTGGCCAGGTCGCAATTGTAAATGAGAACTTGTTCTCAACTTGCCTACCTGGTTAAATAAAGGTAAAATAAAAAATAAAATAAAAATGTCATTAACCTTTGACTATTGGATGTTCTTATAGACACTTGAGTATTGCCAGTGTAACAGTATAGCTTCCGTCCCTCTCCTCGCTCCTACCTGGGCTCGAACCAGGAACACAACGACAACAGCCACCCTCGAAGCAGCGTTACCCATGCAGAGCAAGAAGAATAACTACTCCAAGTCTCAGAGCGAGTGACGTTTGAAACGCTATTAGTGCGCACCCCGCTAACTAGCTAGCCATTTCACATCGGTTACATGAGCCTAATCTCGGGAGTTGATAGGCTTGAAGTCATAAACAGCTGCTGGCAAAGGCACGAAAGTGCTGTTTGAATGAATGCTTACGAGCCTGCTGCTGTCTACCATCTCTCAGTCAGACTGCTCTGTCAAATCATAGACTTAGATATAACATGATAACACACAGAAATACGAGCCTTAGGTCATTAATATGGTCGAATCCGGAAACCATCATCTCGAAAACAAGACGTTTATTCTTTCAGTGAAATACGGAACCGTTCCGTATTTCATCTAACAGGTGGCATCCATTAGTCTAAATATTCCTGTTACATTGCACAACCTTCAATGTTATGTCATAATTACGTAAAATTCTGGCAAATGTGGTGGCCCAAACTGTTGCATATACACTGACTCTGGGTGCAATGAACGCAGGAGAAGTGACACAATTTCACCTGGTTAATATTGCCTGCTAACCTGGATTTATTTTAGCTAAATATGCAGGTTTAAAAATATATACTTCTGTGTATTGATTTTAAGAAAGGCATTGATGTTTATGGTTAGGTACACATTGGAGCAACGATACGCACCTCATCGATGATATGCAACGTAGGACACGGTAGATAAACTAGCAATATCATCAACCATGTGTAGTTAACTAGTGATTACGATTGATTGATTGATTGTTTTTTATAAGATAAGTGTAATTCTAGCTAGCAACACACCTTGGCTTACTGCATTCACGTAACAGGCAGTCTCCTCGTGGAGTGCAATGTAATCAGGTGGCTAGAGCATTGGACTAGTTAACTGTAAGGTTGCAAGATTGAATCCCCCAAGCTGACAAGGTAAAAATCATTCGTTCTGCCCCTGAATGAGGCAGTTAACCCGCCGTCATTGAAAATAAGAATGTTTTCTTAACTGACTTGCCTCGTTATATAAAGTTGTAAAATATATATATATATATATATTTTTTTTTTATCGCCGTCAATAACTACCGATTTCCGATTCTTATGAAAACTTGAAATCGGCTCAAGTAATCGGCCATTCCGATTAATCGGTTGACTCTAATTGGAAGAGATTTCTGAATGTTCTTCACCCAGCATACACTCCTCCGACCAGACACGCTTTATCTACTCATTTGCTGTATGCAGAGTTCAACAGAGTTCAAGGGAAGGTCAAGCAAATCATAGAGAAAGCAGACTGTATTGAAATCATCTCTGATGGGTGGTCGAATGTTCATGGACAAGGAATAATTAACTACATCATCTCCACCCCTCAACCAGTATTCAGGAGTAGACATGTGCTTAACAATACACAGACAAGGGACAACAGACACCCCAATCTCTACATTGCAGATGAGCTGAAGGCAGTCATCAATGACATTGGACCACAGAAGGTATTTGCACTGGTGACAGACAATGCTGCGAACATGAAGGCTGCTTGGTCTAAAGTAGAGGAGTCCTACCCTCACATCACACCCATTGGCTGTGTGGCTCATGCATTGAATCTGCTCCTCAAGGCCATCATGGCACTGAAAACAATGGATACACTCTACAAAAGAGCCAATGAAATAGTTAGGTATGTGAAGGGTCATCAAGTTATAGCAGCAATCTACCTCTTCAAGCAAAGTGAGAAGAATAAGAGCACCACATTTAAGCTGCCCAGCAACACCCTTTTGGGTGGTGTTGTTATCCAGTCTCCTAGAGGGGAAGGAGTCTCTCCAAAAAATTGTCATATCACAGTCTGCCGATATGGACAGCCCCATCAAGAGGATCCTCCTGGATGATGTATTTTGGGAGAGAGTGGTAAGCAGCCTGAAACTCCTGAAACCTATAGTAATAGCCATTGCACAGATTGAGGAAGACCATGCCACCCTGTCTAATGTTCAGACTCTGCTTGCAGGGGTAACAGAAGAAATCCGTACTGCCCTGCCCACTTCACTGTTGCTCCAAGCAGAGGAAACTGCAGTTTTGAAATACATCAAAAAGCGTGAAGACTTCTGCCTGAAGCCCATACATGCCACAGCATGCATGTTGGACCCCAAGTATGCTGGCTAGAGCATCCTGTCTGGTGCAGAGATCAACAAAGCCGTTGTTGTCATCACTACCGTGTCTCGCCACCTTGGCCTGGATGAGGGCAATGTTCTTGGCAGTCTGGAAAAGTACACTTCCAAGCAAGGGCTTTGGGATGGAGATGCACAATGGCAGTCGTGCCAACATATCTCATCAGCCACCTGGTGGAAGGGACTTCTGAGGATATTTCCCCTGTTGCATCCATCATCCAACATCCAACAAATCCCACCAACATCAGCTGCCTCAGAGCGCAACTGGTCCTTGTTTGGGAACACACACACCAACGCGCGCAACAGGCTGACCAATACAAAGGTTGAAAAATTGATGGCCATCCGGGCAAATTTGAGGCTTTTTGAGCCTGACAACGAGCCATCCTCAAGAAGGTTGGAAAGTGACAGTGAAGATGAGGCCTCAGAGTCTGATGTTCAAGAGGTGGACATTGAGGAGGTCCAGGGAGAAAACATGGAAGCCTCAGAGGAAGACAACCAAAGCTTTAGTTTCTAAACTATCATTTTACTACTATGTTGAAATCATTTTTGTGAGATGTGATGGATCATTGGGGATCATTCAATATTCCCATTCTTTTGTTGTTCAGGGAAATCATCCCATGTGAAGAGTCAACTCATTTAATTAAAGTTAAATTCTAAACTAAAGAGTTTTTAAAAATTTATATTGGGAGGATTTAATCTTTTGCAATTTTGTCTACTTCTGATGAGGTAAAAGGTTTATGTTTCTGTCTCCATATGATGGTAGATATATCCAATGCAAAAAAACATCTACATTTAAATGGAATTAATAGTCAATTGCATATATTCGCGTTAATTCCCATATATTCCCATATATTCCTGTGATTTCCCACGGAAAGTTTCCAAAATGTGCAACCCCAGTTACAGCAGAGACAATCAATCCCCTCCAGGATCAAAATCCATGTTGCCTAAATTGCTTTGTGTGTCAAAAAACAAACTTTTTTTTAATAGCGCCCCTTATGGATACGTCCAGTAATGCCATATACTCCGGTACAGAAACGGTATGACGGTATGAACATCTGAATACCACCCAACCCTTACATACAGTATATATCAACACAGTATTTCATATAAATTATCTATTAGATTAAAATGGTATATATCAAATGATGAAAACATATTTCAAGGATCTGTTGATGGTTTATAACTGTCTCCAGTTCAGAACTAATGGCCTGATCCTCTCAGCATGGGACCAGGAAACACCTGTCTGTTTACGACGTCTCCCGAGACACCCTGCCCCTTTCACCTGACCCCATGCCTACCTTTAAGGCATACAGCTCCATGCAGCTCCACTCATAACCCACATTACACTGATCCCAGGCAAGATCCAGACAGACACAGAGATTCTTTCCAGGAAAAACTACACTGCCTGTTATTCTTCCACTCTTATTCCAGCATAGCATTGCCAACACTGAGGAAGAGGGAGCGAGACAGGGAGAGAGAAAGAAAGGGAGAAAGAGAGAGAGTGAATGGGGTGAGAGAGAGAAAGAAAGAAAGAAAAAGAGAGAGAGA
>NC_056433.1:76479015-76526515 GCF_018296145.1 Oncorhynchus tshawytscha
TTTAATGCGAGCCAGCAGGTCCCCTGGTTTATGCTTGAGAGGAGAGCTACTGTTATCTCTTACTGCCATGTATAGGGTTTGTGGCTCTAGACCGCTCTACACTGTCTGTCAGTTAAAAGTAGTGCCCTATATAGGCAATAGGGTGCCATTTGGGTCACAGACAGGAGCGAGGCACTTTAGTGTTTTTCACTAATCTCCACATCTGGAATATCTGCTGGCTTTGAAATGAGCAGCCGCTGTTGACAATCCACAGAGGCCTTCCCAGGACCCTCCCTCCATCCCCTCCTCCTTCCTTTGTTCCCTCTCATCTGTCCCTCCCAAGCCCCCCACACCGTCCTGCTTCACCCCACCGCACCCCGACACCCCCTCTGCCTGCAGACTGTTTTATCAAGTCTCCTGTGAGCAGTAATACAACCAAAGGGGATGTGTGTGTGTGTGTGTGTGTGTGTGTGTGTGTGTGTGTGTGTGTGTGTGTGTGTGTGTGTGTGTGTGTGTGTGTGTGTGTGTGTGTGTGTGTGTGTGTGTGTGTGTGTGTGTAAAAGATAGACAGACAAAAGAAGTATGAGACTGACGGAGGAAGGAAGCTAAAGTCAGAGAGAGAGAGGGGGAGAAAGACACGAGGAGAGAGAAATCAGAGAAAGATGTAGTCCTCAAATTGTATATGGTTATATTACATAAGAACAATGGTGCAACACAAATTTAAAAATATATTATTTCATAACAAATGCACTTTCACCAGTGTTGGATAGAGGTCAATGGTTCTGAAACACATCAGTGTGCTGTTGAATTGGCTACTTTTCCTAGACCATGTTGCTATGTGCATAATAGCAAAGTTAACCAGCATATTGGTGTTGAGAACAATGAGGCGGAGGCAGCAGCAGAATGAGGAGAGGAGAAAACAGCCCTAGTCTTATTGTCTAAGAAAAGTGAGGAGAGAGGAAACCTCAACTTAATTAGGTTTCTGGTATTATTTAAAATTAATGTAGTGTTTTTTACACAGTTCCAAACTGTCAGAAAAATAATAATAACCCTCCTTTTTCTTGATCTCCTTCTTATTGTTATTATTATTATTATTATTATTGTGATCCTCATTATAATAATTAGGATCATTTCAAATAAAATAACAAAGTGACCCTTGAATAATTAGCGTAAACAATAAATAAACCGTTCCATTTTAGAGAATTGCATTCACCATTGAATGTGACTGCTTTTAGTCTTTGCTGTATTAAATGCTTAAGAAAAATCAACAGACTCTCTGGTACACTTATCATTCATTTAGTGTTGTTTACATTGTTCCAAACAGTCAGATCTTTTTTTTTTACCTAACAGCACCTGTTTGACACACATAATACTCTTGATCTCCAGTATTTTCCACAACAAGTCAAATGTATTCCACCCATTCCACACATATTCCACACATTCCACACATTCCGCTTTACCTCCTGATTAACCAGTAAACGGTCACCCATTTTGAGTTTATTTGTAACCATTATGCTGTTACGGTGTTTATAGTTTGTTATAACAAATGTATTGGTGTGATTATGATATGCTATATGTCAGGTCCTATTGGTCACTTCATGTGCCACGTTAAGAGAGCAAGGGTTGAGGGAATGTTTTTCCAAAACAGGTGAGGGATTTTGGAAACAGAACTTTTCAGTCAGAAATGGCTGTGATTATGTTGCAGCTTCAGCAACATGGACAGACTGATAAACACTGATGTTCTGTGGTGGTTGCTACAGTAGGGAGGAGAGAGAGACAACGGGTGCTTGTCACACACTCACTGTCTTTCTGTTTTTACACAGAGCAGCAAGTCACGTCTTGCTTTGATATCCACACTTCCAGAAATGTTCCTTTTCTTTGTCTCTCCCTCTTTCCCAGTCTCTACTTCCTCTCACTATGACTTATATAGGAGGGGAAGTGGAACTGAAGTGTTTGTGTCGACTTTCAGCAGATTTGTGGTGTGTTGTGGAATGGAGTAGGGGTTGCTAAAGGGTGGCTGAAAAATATCTGACCACATTTCTCTCTGAATCCGTCTCGGTCTCGCCCGTTAAAACACCGGCTCCTTACATCTGTGTTAATAATGATATTTTAATGTCCGTCCGTCATCTCCGTTTACGACCTGACACTTAAATCTGCACTAGAATAACTGTTTTGATAGCGTTTAGGAACACGTCTCATTTGAACTGAGAACGGGAAATCCAAACATGAAAGAGTGTATTATTAGGTGTGTAGAAATAGGTTCTACATATTACATTTGTCTTGAAGCTGGTATTCTAAAGTACTGGGGCTATTACTCATCTTTACCAAGACCGCAGTCCTAAATAACTCCTTCCCTCAGCCACTCAGTTATTGATTCAGTCAGACACTCTCCTGTTTAGACATTAGCCAGTGAATATTCTGACCATGATCTGGAATGTTCCCATTGAGACAATGGAGTCAGGTCAGAGAATAGAGTGAAGTCAATGTAATTGTTCTTTCAAAGGGAGAGAATAAACACAATAAGAAATGTCTTAAAATGATGACATGTCCCAATACACACCTCCAGCTAAACAACTTGGAACATTTTTTTCTAACAGAACAGATACAACTCAAAGTCTACATAGCAGCCAGTCATTCAGGACAAACCAGTAGAATGTATTATTGCTTCCACGTGTAGCTGGATCTAGCCCTAACAGCATTAAATAGAGATCTGAAAACTGTTTACTTGTCAGGGTTCTCAAGGCAAGACAAGACAGCCCCTCAACAGCTGCAGTTATACAACAGAGATATCATGGGGTCTGCAGTCACCTCAGAGACCCTACAATCTAATCAGCCTGATCTGGAGGAGCCCACATCATACGCCACACGTTGCACTGACACACACACACACTTCTGACAATGTCTATGGGAACTCAAACAACACAGCCTATAGTTCAACTCACCTAAATTGCAAACACACACATATACAGAACCAGACACAAGGACGCACACATACTTCTATGCGCACACACATACTTCTATGCGCACACACATACTTCTATGCGCACACACATACTCCTGTGCGCACACACATACTCCTATGCGCACACACATACTCCTGTGCGTACACACATACTCCTGTGCGTACACACATACTCCTGTGCGCACACACATACTCCTGTGCGCACACACATACTCCTGTGCGCACACACATACTCCTGTGCGCACACACATACTCCTATGCGCACACACATACTCCTGTGCGCACACACATACTCCTGTGCGCACACACTTACTCCTGTGCGCACACACATACTCCTGTGCGCACACACTTACTCCTGTGTGCACACACACACACACACAAACATATACTCCTGCCATTCTGCACAGCATCTGTCCAGCGGAGTAAAATCACTAGCAGGAATGGCATGGCTGTGTTACTCTCCAAGTTTTATTTTGGGAGGTTTGTTTTGCTTGACTGTGATTCAGGCTCCAGCTCCACGTTCTTTAATTAGGCTAATACTCAGGCATACCAGAGGACCCTCTGATCCATCCACGCTTCGCTTACTCTGATTGTTTTTGGTAGAAATTACACTCTCGCAGCTCTCGCTGTCCTATCACTGTAGAATGTCTGGAGGCTGATTGTGATGTTTGACTGAGAATAGGTCGGTTGCCACGCATATCTAAAATACAGTTGCTGCTATGCAGTGTGTGTGTGTGTGTGTGTGTGTGTGTGTGTGTGTGTGTGTGTGTGTGTGTGTGTGTGTGTGTGTGTGTGTGTGTGTGTGTGTGTGTGTGTGTGTGTGTGTGTGTGTGTGTGTGTGCGTAATCTGAAAATGCAGTAGGCCTTTGCATGGGGTGGCATGAAGTACACTCCTCAAACGTCCCCAGTGCTATCTGTCTGACAAAGGATCCCATTTTGGAGACAAAGGATCCCATTGGAAAAACCATAACTTCACTATGACTTTTCATTAGCCTCTGACTGAGAGGCAGCTGTGATGAGAAAATGACCAGTCACTCAGCAGCTCAATGGACTAACTATATATCTCTCCCCCCACTGAGACTGAAATGGAATCTGTCTCATCTGGAATCTGGGTAAGGAGGAGAGGAGGGGGTGGGGGTGGGGGGGGTGGGGGAGTGCGGTGTGCGGAGCAGGGAAAGAGGGACACTCCATCTGTCCATCTCAGGGTTGCCATTGATCACTGGGATCTGAGGGCGCTCGGAGCTGTAAATCCCTCGGAATGCCGGGAACGCCGTGACCGGGAAAACAAAGCCGGAGTTTTCCTCCAGTCCCATCTTACAATCAGTCACACATGAGAAGAGAGGGAATCACAGAGAATGTACAGAGGAGGAGAGAAGAACAGAGGGACAAAAGAGAGGAGAGGAAAGGAGAACAGGAGTGGAAAAGAGTAAAGAAGAGAAGAATAGAGAATAGGAGAGAAGAAAATCGAGTAGAGGAGAGGATAGAACAGAACAGAAGAGAGAGGAGAGGATAGAAAAGATCAGAAGAGAGAGGAGGAGAGGATAGAACAGAACAGAGAGGAGAGGATAGAACAGAACAGAGAGGAGAGGATAGAACAGAACAGAAGAGAGAGGAGAGGATAGAACAGAACAGAAGAGAGAGGAGAGGATAGAACAGAACAGAAGAGAGAGGAGAGGATAGAACAGAATATAACAGAAGAGATGAGGAGAGGATAGAACAGAACAGAACAGAGAGGAGAGGATAGAACAGAACAGAGATGAGGAGAGGATAGAACAGAACAGAACAGAGAGGAGGAGAGGATAGAACAGAACAGAAGAGAGAGGAGAGGATAGAACAGAACAGAGATGAGGAGAGGATAGAACAGAACAGAAGAGAGAGGAGAGGATAGAACAGAACAGAGATGAGGAGAGGATAGAACAGAACAGAACAGAGAGGAGGAGAGGATAGAACAGAACAGAAGAGAGAGGAGAGGATAGAACAGAACAGAAGAGAGAGGAGAGGATAGAACAGAACAGAAGAGAGAGGAGAGGATAGAACAGAACAGAAGTGAGAGGAGAGGAGAGGATAGAACAGAACAGAAGAGGAGAGGACAGAGCAGAATATAACAGAAGAGATGAGGAGAGGATAGAACAGAACAGAAGAGAGAGGAGAGGATAGAACAGAACAGAACAGAACAGAAGTGAGAGGAGAGGATAGAACAGAACAGAAGAGAGAGGAGAGGATAGAGCAGAATATAACAGAAGAGATGAGGAGAGGATAGAACAGAACAGAAGTGAGAGGAGAGGATAGAACAGAACAGAAGTGAGAGGAGAGCACAGAACAGAAGTGAGAGGAGAGGATAGAACAGAACAGAAGTGAGAGGAGAGCACAGAACAGAAGAAGACACTCTCCCAGACCTGCGGGACCCCCCCCTGGACCTACACATAGAGGACCCACACGAAGAGCACTTACATCCAGACCACAGCACCACCAGCCACATCCACATCCACACCCTTACCCCAATAAATCAACAACCCCCAAGTCAACCATGCCCACACCCCATTTAGGCCCCCTCAGATCAGACCTATGCCCCTCCTGCCCACCCCATGCACCCCACCCTCGCAAAGAGGGCATCAACATGAAAGTCACACATACGCCCAGGCAGTGAGTGGGCAAAAAGGCCCAATCCCCACTCTTACACTCGCCCAAGCCAATGGCATGTACCAGATGCTCAGCAGGCTCTGCTCACACTTACTGGCCTGAGGCCAAACCACACGACCAACAACATTGGAAATTTTATGGAACACAAAGCCTTCACCATCTCATCCTGGAATATCCAAGGGCTGAGGTCATCTGCCTTTGGCCTAAAGAGCAGGAAGCTGGACTTCACCAAAGAAATCGGAAATACAGACATTCTCATCCTGCAAGAAACCTGGTATAGAGGAGACGGATCCACTGGTTGCCCTCTAGGTTAGAGAGCTGGTAGTCCCATCCACCAAACTACCAGGTGTGAAACAGGGAAGGGACTCAGGGCGTATGCTAATTTGGTATAGAGCAGACCTAACTCACTACATTAAATTAATTAAAATAGGAACATTTTACATTTGGCTAGAAATTCAAAAGGAAATTATCTTAACAGAGAAAAATGTCATCCTGTGTGCTACCTATATCCCCCCACTAGAATCCCCATACTTTAATGAAGACAGCTTCTCCATTCTGGAGAGGGAAATCAATCATTTCCAGGCCCAGGGACATGTACTAGTCTGTGGTGACCTAAATGCCAGAACCGGACAAGAACCTGACACCCTCAGCACACAGGGAGACAAACACCTGCCTGCAGGTGACAGCATTCCCTCCCACATATGCCCCCCTAGGCATAACTATGACAACATAACCAACAAAAATGGGTCACAACTCCTGCAGCTCTGTCGCATGCTGGGTATAGAGAGAGAGAGAGAGAGAGAGAGACAGAGAGAGACAGAGAGAGAGCGAGAGACAGAGAGCCCATCCAGAGTGCACACTTCCTCCACAGACAGCACAGGAGATCAGTCATTTCACCTGCTGGGGATGACATAGGCTATATTAATCTGTCTGGAGTTGAAAAATAGAAAGCAATAACAAGTTCTCCCTTGTTGTAGAAGAGTACGCTTTTAGTGTCCTTTCTGCACTGCATTTTCTTTCTGTTCATGGGGGACTAATTCACATGTTGTTTGTTTATGTGTCCCTCACTTCCTCCTTCCGTCCCTTCTTCTTTACTATTTCTTCCTTCCTTCCTTTGTTTTAATGGAGGGCACGAGTAAAAATACTCTGGACACTACATAGTTCAAAATGAACATCTGCCATGAATTCTCTCTTCAATACGCACATAGACTCAGAGTCAGATTCACCTCACCAGGGTCGGCCCCATGCAGAAATTCTCCCTCCAATACGCACATAGACTCAGAGTCAGATTCACCTCACCAGGGTCGGCCCCATGCAGAAATTATCCCTCCAATACGCACATAGACTCAGAGTCAGATTCACCTCACCAGGGTCGGCCCCATGCAGAAATTCTCTCTCCAATACGCACATAGACTCAGAGTCAGATTCACCTCACCAGGGTCGGCCCCATGCAGAAATTCTCTCTCCAATACGCACATAGACTCAGAGTCAGATTCACCTCACCAGGGTCGGCCCCATGCAGAAATTCTCTCTCCAATATGCACATAGACTCAGAGTCAGATTCACCTCACCAGGGTCGGCCCCATGCAGAAATTCTCTCTCCAATACGCACATAGACTCAGAGTCAGATTCACCTCACCAGGGTCGGCCTCGTGCAGAAATTCTCCCTCCAATACGCACATAGACTCAGAGTCAGATTCAACTCACCAGGGTCGGCCTCGTGCATAAGCACCATAAGCGTCCGCTTTCTTTTAAAGAACTCAGTCGGGGTCTCATCTTACTGTTGAGTTAGAGTAGTAGAATACACAAGCTGGAATTTAGAAATGTGGTTGTGCATCAGTAGTTTTTCTCTTTGTTTTGTCAGTCATTGACAGTCATTCAATTAGCCATGTCAGCTAACAACTTTTAAATTGGTAAGTTAGCCAGTTATCTAAACCTTTAGTAATCATGGCCGAATTCTGACTGGGCACACAGGGCACGTGCCCAAGGGCCCTGACCTCCAGGGGGCCATCATTTATTTTGTTAGACACTCTCACTCAGATATCATTAACATGGCGTAAGTCATGGCAAAACATGTAGAATTGCAGAAAAGTTGCTTTAAAACTGAAAAAATGACTCTCTACTCCATGGCAAAATGAGCAGAATTGCATTTTGACATTTTTTATACAATTTCTACATTTTATTTCCGCCTGTTGCAACATTTTCTGTATGCCCCATGTCAGAATGAGTAAAATTTCAGGTAATTAACTTTAAAACTTAAAAAATTGCCTGTTTAGTGGGAGCCCCTCAACCAAATCTCACTTAGGCCACCCAGAAGGCTGTAGCCAGCCTTGCACCACTTCACTGCAATTATTCCGTAAGAAAGATAGCCCACATGAACCTCTGCTGCTTAATTCAATTTACCATGCCTCAGCAACCAGGCTTATTTTCCTTCTCTCTGTGACGAGGCTCGAGCACTGAAGCTGTGTGTGTGTGTGTGTGTGTGTGTGTGTGTGTGTGTGTGTGTGTGTGTGTGTGTGTGTGTGTGTGTGTGTGTGTGTGTGTGTGTGTGTGTGTGTGTGTGTGTGTGTGTGTGTGTGTCGACAACGCAGCAAAGAGCAGCCAAGGAGCTGAAAGAGTTTGATGAAGCTGACGTCCACATTCCCTCAAAGTTCTGTGAAGAGCGTTCAAGAATAATTCATGAATGGAATATTTACATTGAAATGGTTAGGGAGAAAAGATTAGCAGGAGACAGGTCCAAAAACAATACAAGCACACACAGAGCTAATACAAAGACAATTAAGTCAAATTATTGTATTTGATTCCAAAGTTGGGATTGAGTTGTGGTGTCTACCAACTAGCGTTGGCTGTTAAACCGATAGAGAGACAGAGAGAGAGAGAGAGAGAGAGAGAGAGAGAGAGAGAGAGGGGGGAGGAGGGGGGGAGAGAGAGAGAGAGGGAGAGAGGGAGAGAGAGAGGGAGAGAGTCACTTCACTTATAGAGTAAGAGAGAGGGGTGTGGGTCAATCATGTTTGAACACCGTTCTCTCCACTAGCCAGAGGGTGTGTGCTTTACACCCCTCAACACAGTGGGACTAACAAGTAAAACATGAGACCTGGGTAATAAGCATATACAGTTCAAATCTACACTCCAAAAAGGCCATCACCACGTGGCACAACGGATAACGTGTCTGACTACGGATCAGAAGATTGTAGGTCCGACTCCTGGTTGGCCTGTGATATTTATGTGTTGTTGTCTCTTCACCGGAACATAAAGTGTTATTATTGAATTGTGCAGAATGGTAATGGTAGTGCTGCAGACTCCCAAGCATGTATCACCCACAATGGCATTGGCGTGACTTCACCTTGAAAATAATTAACCAACCAGGAGTTGAAACTAGAATCTTCTTATCCGTTGTCAGACGCATTATCCATTGCGCAACAGTCTATTAAGTTTCTGCTGTTGGTACCACTGTGGAGAGGAAGGGAGGTGTTTGAACACTCTCCTCTCCACTAGCCAGGTGGTGTACAGTGAGGGAAAAAATCATTTGATCCCCTGTTGATTTTGTACGTTTGCCCACTGACAAATAAATGATCAGTCTATAATTTTAATGGTAGGTTTATTTGAACAGTGAGAGACAGAATAACAACAACAAAAATCCAGAAAAACGCATGTCAAAATGTTATAAATTGATTTGCATTTTAATGAGGGAAATAAATATTTGACCCCATCTCAATCAGAAAGATTTCTGGCTCCCAGGTGTCTTTTATGCAGGTAACGAGCTGAGATTAAGAGCACACTCTTAAAGGGAGTGCTCCTAATCTCAGTTTGTTACCTGTATAAAAGACACCTGTCCACAGAAGCAATCAGATACGGATAAGAAGATTCTAGGTTTGTCTCCTGGCTGGCTTGTTACCTTGTCCATTGTTGTGGTATAATATAAGTTATTATTGAATTTAAGAATAAAATAACCTGCTATCCAACAGACCGTAAACCTGTCCAAAGACCTGAACCCACCTACAGTACAGTAAGCCCTGGTGAGGTATGTTAATATAACCTAGCTACAGTCACATGTTACAAGATCTCCCCAAAATATTTTTTTGCTATGTAATGTGGATTTGTGGCCTGCTATTACAGGTAGTCCAGCAATCAAATAACTATAAACAGCTAACTCTACCAGAACAGACTGGTAAATACTGTACTGTTACTGTATGGACTGCTAATGTAATGTAACTGTAAGGGCCTTGCTCCCCTCTCTGTGCCCTGGCTCTCTGATTGTGTAGATGGCAGACACACTGAGCGCTTAAAACCAGTCTGGAGAGAGGTAGAGGCAGGGTGGGTTAAGGAGAGAGGGACTGGGGAGTGAGATAGAGCCAGGGTGGGTTAAGGAGAGAGATAGAGCCAGGGTGGATTAAGGAGAGAGGGACTGGGGAGAAAGATAGAGCCAGGGTGGATTAAGGAGAGAGATAGAGCCAGGGTGGATTAAGGAGAGAGATAGAGCCAGGGTGGGTTAAGCCTACAAGCGCTGGAAGGGTACAGTACATAAGGAGGGTTTACATCTGCCCTGTATCCTGGACTGGACAGCCTAGAGCGCCAGGGACCAGGCTGAAGGTAGCAGGTCAAGCCTACACTGTCCTATTGGAGTGTCTCGTTTTAGGGGACAGATTGGGAGGTTTTGGCTGGTAGTCTGGAGGGTGGAGGGTAGACGGCAGGCTTTGGCAGTGTTCCCAGGGAAGTCCCTTCAGTGCAATCATATAAAGGCTGGCTGAGTGTGGCTCCTAAAGTTTTACTAGCTGACATTATTAACCCCGGGTAACAGCAGGGCTGTGTGGGACAGGGTACAGAACAGAGCAGAGCAGAACATTCTACACAAGAATTAGGTAGGTACGTACATTTAAAATGCCCAAATTTTTGCTCCACAAAAGGCCTGCTGGGAAAACCAGGAGAGGAGGGGTGGAGTAGAGGAGGGTAGAGGAGGAGTGAAGTGAGGGGAGGCTAGGGAGGAGGAGGAGTGGAGTGAGGGAACGCTAGAGGAGGAGTGGAGTGAGGGAAGGCTAGGGTAGAGGAGGAGTGAAGTGAGGGAAGGCTAGGGTAGAGGAGGAGTGGAGTGAGGGAAGGCTAGGGTAGAGGAGGAGTGAAGTGAGGGAAGGCTAGGGTAGAGGAGGAGTGGAGTGAAGGAGGGCTAGGGTAGAGGAAGAATGAAGTGAGGGAAGGCTAGGGTAGAGGAGGAGTGAAGTGAAGGAAGGCTAGGGAGGAGGAGGAGTGGAGTGAGGGAAGGCTAGTAGGGGAGGTGGAGTGGAGTGAGGGAAGGCTAGGGAGGAGGAGGAGTGGAGTGAGGGAAGGCTAGGGTAGAGGAGGAGTGGAGTGAGGGAAGGCTAGGGTAGAGGAGGAGTGGAGTGAGGGAAGGCTAGGGTAGAGGAGGAGTGGAGTGAGGGAAGGCTAGGGTAGAGGAGGAGTGGAGTGAGGGAAGGCTAGGGTAGAGGAGGAGTGGAGTGAGGGATTGAGAGATGGCTGACTACTGGAAGGCAGGAAGATAAATAACAAAACACCAAGCTATCCGTCCACTCTGGTTGTTTCTCTAAACATGCTTTCTAATGGATCTATCCAATCCATAACATGTGCTGCCTGTGCTGGCCCACTGCTGAGCCAGTGCAGGGGCGGATCAAGTTACAGGGTTTATGCCCTAACAAACACTGTCATTATCCTTGAAGCTGCTTCAAAGTCGCTGCCGGCCTTGGAATAACTGGGAATAACTGTTTCAAACCATTTCCAAGGTGATTTATGACAACAGCGTTGTGTTACAGTTGTACAGGTCATTAGGGTAGGGTGATTGTGTTACGTGTTTTCCACCAGCTCAACACGTCTGAGGGTAAGCAGGAGTGACACGCTACCCGCTGCTGCCCATTCGTGGACTGCTAATCATATTATGACGTGTGCCATGCTGTCAAAACACAAGCAATAGTGAGGGAAACACACAACAGTATGAATCATCCTGGGTAATGAGCCGGGGAAAATGTGGAACAGAATTGAGACACAGACACAGGGTCTTTGGCCTACAGTAACCTGGCTCCGATATGGCCACGGCTGGAGGGAGAAGAAGAGGGAGAAAGAGAGAAAGAGAAAGAGGGAGACAGAGAGCGAGAGCGAGAGCGAGAGAAAGAGACAGAGAGAGAAAGAGAAAGAGACAGATAGAGAAACAGGGAGAAAGAGAGAGGGAGAGAGGGAAAGAGATAAACAGGGAGAGAGAGAGAGAGTTAGAGAGAGAAACAGGGAGAAAGAGAGAGAAACAGGGAGAGATGGAGGGATCAAGTCAACCCTGCAGCATGGCATGGCACACTTTTACTTCACACACATAGCTGGAGAGGCGTGTAGAGGGCTGGAGCTCGTAAATGCAGTGAGCAGCTCTTTAGTTTCACACCAGTTGTGACTTTTACAAGCTGTGGCTGCGTGTTGGGAAGTGGGTGAGTGGCTGGGGCAGGAACATTAACAGGGCTACACACACACACACACGGACACACACACACAGACACACACACACACACATTGCTGTACAGTACAGTATAGTATTGCCTGCTGCTCTCACAAACTATTTTGTATTTACATTCCATACTCAGAAGCCTGGCATAGTTATACATTTACACTTCAGTACACATGTCATTCAGCAGATGTCCTTGACTTGTCCAGATGACACTTACTAAAGTCATATATTGTTTGTACATGCCTACCTATGCCAATAACATGGAAAAAGTGTATGTATTCCAGTGTGTTATTCATCGCTAGGTGTTGCCAGTGTTGTTTCTCAAGACGTCACAGAGGAAAGGAAAGGAGTTAAGAGGTGAGAAGTGTGACTAACGTTTTCACTTCTTCCATGTAGGTTGCTGACTGCATGCTCAGGTATTGACTTGATGAATTGAGACTGCATGCTCAGGTATTGACTTGATGAATTGAGACTGCATGCTCAGGTGAGACAGGAAGTCCTTTATTGGCAGTAGAGAGATGCAGGCTGAGTTGGGTCAGGTTGAGTTGGCTGGGCATGGTGGTCTGAAAGCATGGCCTGAATGGATGAGACTGCATGCTCAGGTATTGACAGACTGCACCTGGAAGTCCAAGTAGAGAGATGCAGGGAGTTGGGAGGGAGTTGGCTGGGCATGGGGGAGCATGGGAATGGATCCACACAGAGCACCTGGACCTCCCCTCCCTCCCCTTCCATCCCCTCCACTACCATCTCCTCCTTCCAATCTCTCCATGCGCTCTGTCCTGCCTCTCTCCAGCAGCCATACCTGAAACGCAACTGTTCATAACATAACTCAAATCATTGAATCTAATCTACACTAACTGTAGTTCTCTGTTACTAATGTGTGTGTGTGTGTGTGTGTGTGTGTGTGTGTGTGCGTGCGTGCGTGCGTGCGTGCGTGTGTGCGTGCGTGCGTGCGTGCGTGTGTGTGTGCGTGCGTGTGTGTGTGTGTGTGTGTGTGTGTGTGTAGGGCTGGAATTTTGGATGACAATCGCTGTTATAATCATTTGAATAGCAAACTGCTGCTGCAGGAAGGAAGGCATTGCTTATGCAACCAAAGACTTGTTTGCTACAACACCTTGCTTGTTTCAGCAAGGTGCAAAGAAGCAACAAAGTTTAATCAGGTTGTAACGAGTCCATGTAACCGCGGAAACGGATTAAACCGCACGAATGCCCGGCCGTCCCGTCTTCAGTCAGCTGTTCGTTCCACAATAAAAAAATGAAGTGATGACGGCTATTTTATTTTCATGACAATCTTCATACATAAACATTGATTACATGATTATACAGTAATTGTCCAGCCCTACATTGGGGCAGGGCCCTGGGTGTGTGGAGTTGGTGACGCGTGTCAGGATAGAGCAGGGTGAGAGGGGATATAGAGTTCTAGTGCATAAGCTAGTGGATGACTAAGGTGAAAGGTCATATGTATGAGAGGGGTGGTGCAGGCCAGGGCTGTGGGGATGGTATCAGAGGGGGCTCATGAGTTGTCAGAGGTCTGGGCTGAGGGTTTATAAGGAAGGACTGTAATACTTCAGGGTTTTGAGGGTGAGTGAGTTGGCAGAGGGTTGGGGTGAGAATGTATGAGGTAGGGAGGGTGCATTAGGGTGCATTAGATACCTGGGGTCGGACTTTGTTAGCGTTATGGGGGTGAATGAGTTGGTTAATGGCTGAGAGCTCTGCCTGCCTTCACTCACCCTGCTGACTCAGTGTTACTCACTCCAGCTTGGCCCATAATCACAGACTCCACACACTATCGAGGGAGGGAAGATGAGAGAAGAAAAGGAGAGAAAATAAAGGGTAGATGAGGGAATGGAGAGGGAGTTATGCAGAATGACGGGTATTTAAAGTGGAAGAAGCCCAGGGGCGATCCAGAGGCCTATAAATCTGTAGATTGAGTAGTGGGTGGAGAGCAGGAGAGTGATGTCAAACATGATATGTTAACAGCTGTAAACTCAGCCCCTCCTCCTCCTTCTCATCCCTCCGTCCTCCCCTCCACTCTCTGGACGTCCCACCCTGCAGCCTCAAGGTAGCTGCTCTCTAATTGGCATCTGGGTACTTTGGGTGAGCTCCCTTTTTCTCGTTCTCTCTCTCTCTCCATCTCTCTAAATCTCTTTCTCTCTCAAAATCTCTTTCAAGTTTCAAGTTTTTATGTCACGTCCACAAGTACAGTGAAATGCCTTTCTTGCAAGCTCCGAACCCAAACAATCCAGTAATCAATATTTATTTTATTTTACCTTTATTTAACTAGGCAAGTCAGTTAAGAACAAATTCTTATTTTCAATGACGGCCTAGGAACAGTGGGTTAACTGCCTGTTCAGGGGCAGAACGACAGATTTGTACCTTGTCAGCTCGGGGGTTTGAACTTGCAACGTTCCGGTTACTAGTCCAACGCTCTTACCACTAGCACAACAAAATAATATGAGGTAGAATAAGAACACACAAGAAATGAAACAAAGAAATCAGAAGAACACTAGAAGCTTCAGTTCCAATACCATATTTACAATGTGCAGGGATACTGGAGTGATAGAGGTAGATATATAGAGGGGTAAGGTGACTATATACAGGTTCAGGGATACTGGAGTGATAGAGGTAGATATATAGAGGGGTAAGGTGACTATATACAGGTTCAGGGATACTGGAGTGATAGAGGTAGATATATAGAAGGGTAAGGTGACTATATACAGGTTCAGGGATACTGGAGTGATAGAGGTAGATATATAGAGGGGTAAGGTGACTATATACAGGTTCAGGGATACTGGAGTGATAGAGGTAGATATATAGAAGGGTAAGGTGACTATATACAGGTTCAGGGATACTGGAGTGATAGAGGTAGATATATAGAGGGGTAAGGTGACTATATACAGGTTCAGGGATACTGGAGTGATAGAGGTAGATATATAGAGGGGTAAGGTGACTATATACAGGTTCAGGGATACTGGAGTGATAGAGGTAGATATATAGACTGGGGTAAGGTGACTATATACAGGTTCAGGGATACTGGAGTGATAGAGGTAGATATATAGATAGGTAGTAAGGGGGTGACTATATACAGGTTCAGGGATACTGGAGTGATAGAGGTAGATATATAGAGGGGTAAGGTGACTATATACAGGTTCAGGGATACTGGAGTGATAGAGGTAGATATATAGAGGGGTAAGGTGACTATATACAGGTTCAGGGATACTGGAGTGATAGAGGTAGATATATAGAGGGGTAAGGTGACTATCAGGGATACAGTAGTTCAGGGATACTGGAGTGATGGAATTAGATATGTATAGGGGTAAGGTGACTATATACAGGTTCAGGGATACTGGAGTGATAGAGGTAGATATGTAGAGGGGTAAGGTGACTATATACAGATTCAGGGATACTGGAGTGATAGAGGTAGATATATAGAGGGGTAAGGTGACTATATACAGGTTCAGGGATACTGGAGTGATAGAGGTAGATATGTAGAGAGGTACGGTGACTATATACAGGTTCAGGGATACTGGAGTGATAGAGGTAGATATATAGAGGGGTAAGGTGACTATATACAGGTTCAGGGATACTGGAGTGATAGAGGTAGATATATAGAGGGGTAAGGTGACTATATACAGGTTCAGGGATACTGGAGTGATAGAGGTAGATATATAGAGGGGTAAGGTGACTATATACAGATTCAGGGATACTGGAGTGATGGAAGTAGATATATAGAGGGGTAAGGTGACTATATACAGGTTCAGGGATACTGGAGTGATAGAGGTAGATATATAGAGGGGTAAGGTGACTATATACAGGTTCAGGGATACTGGAGTGATGGAAGTAGATATGTATAGGGGGAAGGTGACTATATACAGGTTCAGGGATACTGGAGTGATGGAAGTAGATATATAGAGGGGTAAGGTGACTATATACAGGTTCAGGGATACTGGAGTGATAGAGGTAGATATATAGAGGGGTAAGGTGACTATATACAGGTTCAGGGATACTGGAGTGATAGAGGTAGATATATAGAGGGGTAAGGTGACTATATACAGGTTCAGGGATACTGGAGTGATGGAAGTAGATATGTATAGGGGTAAGGTGACTATATACAGGTTCAGGGATACTGGAGTGATAGAGGTAGATATATAGAGGGGTAAGGTGACTATATACAGGTTCAGGGATACTGGAGTGATAGAGGTAGATATATAGAGGGGTAAGGTGACTATATACAGATTCAGGGATACTGGAGTGATGGAAGTAGATATGTATAGGGGTAAGGTGACTATATACAGGGACAGGGATACTGGAGTGATAGAGGTAGATATATAGAGGGGTAAGGTGACTATATACAGGTTCAGGGATACTGGAGTGATAGAGGTAGATATATAGAAGGGTAAGGTGGCTATATACAGGTTCAGGGATACTGGAGTGATAGAGGTAGATATATAGAGGGGTAAGGTGACTATATACAGGTTCAGGGATACTGGAGTGATAGAGGTAGATATATAGAGGGGTACGGTGACTATATACAGGTTCAGGGATACTGGAGTGATAGAGGTAGATATATCAGGTGACTATATACAGGTTCAGGGATACTGGAGTGATAGAGGTAGATATATAGAGGGGTAAGGTGACTATATACAGGTTCAGGGATACTGGAGTGATAGAGGTAGATATATAGAGGGGTAAGGTGACTATATACAGATTCAGGGATACTGGAGTGATGGAAGTAGATATGTATAGGGGTAAGGTGACTATATACAGGTTCAGGGATACTGGAGTGATAGAGGTAGATATATAGAGGGGTAAGGTGACTATATACAGGTTCAGGGATACTGGAGTGATAGAGGTAGATATATAGAAGGGTAAGGTGGCTATATACAGGTTCAGGGATACTGGAGTGATAGAGGTAGATATATAGAGGGGTAAGGTGACTATATACAGGTTCAGGGATACTGGAGTGATAGAGGTAGATATATAGAGGGGTACGGTGACTATATACAGGTTCAGGGATACTGGAGTGATAGAGGTAGATATATAGAGGGGTAAGGTGACTATATACAGGTTCAGGGATACTGGAGTGATAGAGGTAGATATATAGAAGGGTAAGGTGGCTAAGCATCAGGATATATGATAAATAGAGTAGCAGCAACATAAATGTGACTTGTTTCAGGAAACTAGCTCTATGTCGCACATCACTACTTCACAGGAGAGGCATGCTTCTGTCTATAACGTGAGCTGCTCAGTATGTGTTGATAGTCCTTTCTACCGAAACGTTTTTTAAAGATATAACGTTAGCCATCGAGAACTACAAAGGTTTTGCTACTTTTGTCAACATTGAGAACATTGATGCCCTGAGTTTAGCAGGCGCTATCGACAGATCAGTTGGAAAAAGTGATGGCCTACTTTCTGCACACGCACGGTCAGTGTGAACCGGAGTGACTTGACAAAATGCTGGCCAAACAAGATGTAGCTACAGTCTGCTGTGAAGCGTTCCTCTATGTACAGTATATGGGTAGGAGTCTAGCTACATTTACAGATAGTATACTTTTCTAATTTTGTCAGAAATGTGTTTTCATTGCATGTTTAAGAGTACTGTTCTCTATCTGCGAACATTAGCTTGCTGGCTCACTAGCAGTTAAGTGTTAAGTGATCTGTGTAGTAATAATATTCAAATCAGAAACTAATTTGCATTGCTAGTTATAGCCTAATATTAGCTAGCTAACATTGAACCTAGTTGGTTAACTATTTAGCTACCTGCAGATTCATACTACAGCTATGACAATGTTTGCATTGGTAGTAGTATGAGATGGGATTAGCCATCGGGAACTACAAAGGTTTTGCTAGTTAGCTGGCTAGCTAAACAAAAGACTCCACTTCGCCAGATGATTACATGACCCATCAAGTTAGCCAGGTGTGTCTGTGGGTGATTACAGCCATCTATTGTATTTCATGAACATGTGTACTGTACATGTCTAGACAATAGTGTCCCATCCACTTAGCTAAATTTGGCTGGGGGATGGTTATAGCACTTCCTTCACATGACCCATCAATTTAGACAAGTGTCGGATAAGGGTCATCTAATAATTATAAAATATTTTTACCTGGACACTTTCTGTTGTTGATATTGCTACTATGCAAGTAACAATTTCATTCTACAGTTTAAACCTCCAGTTCTACAGTTTAAACCTCCTTCATATAGAGTGTGTTTACCAGAGACGGTAATGTGAAGAACAACATGACCAAAGTCAGATTAGGATTTAGGCCAAGGACTAGATAAAGTCTATTTTCATAAGGAGTTTTTCCTTATTGTAGGCCACTACTTTTAACACTTTTAGTCTTGAAATCTTTGGTTGTTTACTGTACTCACTCTGTTTAGCACATGGACTCACATGTAAATCCTTAAAGAGATGGGTGGGGCTAAGCCTTAAGAGGGTGTGAACGACCCTGAATGGGTGGAGACAAAGAAGAGCTCTCCACTAGCTGTACCAAAACATTCATGGGCCATTTTCTCAAAAGTGGGGTTACAAGTTTAGCAACTTTAAAAGCAGAATTACTTTCCAATTGTTCCTCAAATGTAGCTCTGAGTCTCTACTTTTATCCAATGTAAAACAAAAAACATATCAAATGTAAGACCGAATTGAAGTTTACATACACTTAGGTTGGAGTCATAAAACTCGTTTTTCAACCACTCCACAAACTTCTTGTTAACAAACTATAGTTTTGGCAAGTCAGTTAGGACTTCTACTTTGTGCATGACACAAGTAATTGTTTACAGACAGATTATTTCACTTATAATTCACTGTATCACAATTCCAGTGGGTCAGAAGTTTACACACACTAAGTTGACTGTGCCTTTAAACAGCTTGGAAAAATCCAGAAAATAATGTCATGGCTTTAGAGTATTTTGATAGGCTAATTGGAGGTGATCCTGAAGATGTATTTCAAGGCCTACCTTCATACTCAGTGCCTCTTTGCTTGACATCATGAGAAAATCAAAAGTAATCCAAGTTCATCTGTACAAACAATAGTACGCAAGTATAAACACCATGGGACCATGCAGCCGTCATACCACTCAGGAAGGAGACGCGTTCTTTGGTGCGAATAGTGCAAATCAATCCCAGAACAACAGCAAAGGACCTTGTGAAGATGCTGGAAGAAACAGGTACAAAAGTATCTATATCCACAGTAAAACGAGTCCAATATCGACATAACCTGAAAGGCCACTCAGCAAGGAAGAAGCAACTGCTCCAAAACCGCCATAAAAAAGCCGGACTACGGTTTACAACAGCACATGGGGACAAAGATTGTACTTTTTGGAGAAATGTCCTCTGATCTGATGAAACAAAAATAGAACTGTTGGCCATAATGACCATTGTTATGTTTGGAGGAAAAGGGGGGAGGCTTGCAAGCCGAAGAACACCATCCCAACCGTGAAGCACGGGGGTGGCAGCATCATGTTGTCGGGGTGCTTTGCTGCAGGAGGGACTGGTGCACTTCACAAAATAGATGACATCATGACGTAGGAAAATTATATGGATATATTGAAGCAACATCTCAAGACATCAGTCAGGAAGTTAAAGCTTGGTCGCAAATGGGTCTTCCAAATGGACAATGACCCCAAGCATGCTTCCAAAGTTGTGGTAAAATGGCTTAAGGACAACAAAGTCAAGGTATTGGAGTGGCCATCACAAAGCCCTGACTTTAATCCTATAAACAATTTGTGGGCAGAAAAGGTGTGTGCAAAGCCTACAAACTTGACTCAGGCAATGCTACCAAATACTAAATGAGTATATGTAAACTTGAAATCCCACTGGGAATATGATGAAAGAAATACACATTTAAATAAATCATTCTCTCTACTATTATTCTGACATTTCATATTCTTAGAATAAAGTGGTGATCCTAACTGATCTCATTTTTACAAGGCTTAATAGTCAGAAATGGTGAAAAACTGAGTTTAAATGTATTTGGCTAAGGTGTATGCAAACTTCCGACTTCAACTGTATGTGAGTGGTTGTGTGTAGAGTCAGTATGATTGTGTGTGCATGTTATGTGTGTGTTGGAATGTCAGTGTCCATTAGTGTGTAGAGTCCTGTAGGTGTGCATAGAATAAAAATCAAATACAAGGGTCAACTCAGATAGTCCGTGTAGCCATTCTGTCAGCTATTTAGCAGTATTATGGCTTGGGGATGGAAGCTGATTAAGAGCATGTTGGTATCAGATTTGACGCACCGGTAGCGCTTGCCATGCGGAAGCAGTGAGAACTGTCTATGGCTTGGGTGGCTGGAGTCTTTAACGATTTGTACTGGGCTATCCGCACCACCCTCTGTAGCGCCATGTGATCAGGGCGGTGCTGTTGCCATACCAAGCAGTGATGCAGCCAGTCAAGATGCTCTCAATGGTACAGATGTAGAACAATTTGAGGATTTTACCTTTTCAACTTCCTGAGGGGGAGCAGATGCTGTCGCGTGTTTATGGACAAGTGCTTAGTGACACCGAGGAACTTGAAGCCCTCAGCCACAACCAGCTCCCTGGTATTACTGACATTAAGGGAGAGGTTGTTGTCATTTACCTCCTCCCTGTAGGCTGTCTGATCGTCGCCAGGGATCAGGCCTACCACCATTGTGTTGTCAGCAAACTTGATGATGGTGTTGGGGTCGTGGGTGAACAAGGAGTGCAGGAGGGGACTAAGTACACACCCCTGTGGGGCCCCTTTGTTGAGGGTCAGCGTGGCGGAGGTGATGTTGCCTACCCTCATCACCTGGGGTCTACCCGTCAGGAAGTCCAGGATCCAGTTGCAGAGGGAGGTGTTCAGTCCCAGGGACCTAAGCTTGGTGACGAGCTTGGAAGGGACAATCTTGTTGAACGCTGAGCTGTATGTAGTCAGTTAACACCAATCTCACATACTGTAAGTAGTCATTGTGGTAGAGAGGCATCGTTGGGGAGATCATGGCTGGGTCTTCCTTTGTAATCCGTAATGGACTGTAACCCCTGCCACATGCGGCGGCGGCGGAGCCTGTGTAATATGAATCCAACTTGTTCCTGTATTGTTCTTATGCTGGTTTGATGACTCTGCGGAGGTCGTAGCGGGACATCTTGTACTTGTTTCTGTCCTCAGCTGTAGCCCTATGTACGGTAGCCCTATCTATCTCTCTCATTCTATCTCTTTCTCTCTAAATCTCTTTCTGTCTCTCTCTTGCTCTCTCTCACTGTGTGTGTCTTAACTGATTCTCTCTCCACTCCATCTATCCTCCCCACTGTGTTCTCTGTTACGACAGCCCCTCAGCAGAACGGTGAGTAGTCTTTATGATAGGATAGTGAATACACTTTACAGGGCATGCTGCTGAATACTCTTTATAGGGTAAATGTGTTGTGTGAACTTGGAGCCTGTCAGTACCTGATTAGGAAATGTACAAGGGAACATAAGTATTTCAGAGACAGAGAGATATGGAGACCACTTTGGCTAAGCAGGAGGGCATCACAGAGGCTTTGCTGGATGGATTCCACAGTTCTTATCTAATTTATCTTAGTCTTCATTAACTCAGGGGCTATAGCTGTGTTCAACTGTCTTCAACTGTCAGTTTCTAGTCTGGCTGTCTATCGTTTCCTTACCTGTCTCTCTCCAATGAGTGGGAGACTTTGTTTAAGAGACACTAATGCAAAATGTTACGAGCGAGCCAGGAGTCGAACCTAGAATCTTCTGATCTGTAGTCCTAAACGTTATCCATTGCGCAACTGACCCACTATGGAGATACATAATTTCTGCTGTTGCTGCCATTGTGGCCAAAAGCTCACACCCTCAGGCTAGTGGAGAAGAGGGGAATCAGACTTTCAAACACGACTGACACACATCCATTTTTGCTGAGTGAAACAACATACTCTCTCTCTCGCTCTCTCTCTCTGTCTGTCTCTCTGTCTGTCTCTGTCTGTCCCCTAAGGGTAACTTTAGCCTACCTCATTACCTCCCTCCCTGATGAAAACAGGACCTGACGGCAAATTCCTTGTTGTTTTACAACCCTCTCTCCTAATAGGTGATTATCCAGCTGGCTTAAATAAAGCCTCTGTCATTTTCACCTCCTCGCCTCCTCTCCTCCTCTCCTCTCCTCCTCCCCACTGCCTGCCTGTGCACAAGCCCAACATAGGAGAGCTTAAACATTCTGACACACAGTCTTACTATTAATCGCTAGCTTAAGTTCTTTCTAGCTTGTCGACATAAAAAATGTCACAGACGTTGTTTAATCACAACACGCAACTATTCCAGCACGGTGTTCTCTACATCTGGAGGAAGACATTATTTATAATGAAAACAATATGCCTTGAGAGATAGAATAGACAGTGTCTCAAATGGCACCCTGCTTTTGAAAAGTAGTGCACTAAATAGGGAATACGGTGCCATTTGGGCCACAACCCTAGAGAAGCCTGCAGAGGGCCACAACCCAACAAAAACACTACAGCAGACATCTGGATTTATTACATCAACTTCTTCTCTAATGAATTACCTCAACCTCATCCTCCTCTAATGAGTCATCAAGTCTGAATGTCTAATACTGCCTAGGCACCGCAACGCAGTGACACGAAGACGACCCAAACACATAGGACTACAATTACAATCATTACGACAACAATGGCTTTCTATGTACTGCACGTACATGTATAAGAGTTGCTGTAAGTGTCCATGTGTTTTTAGATTGAAATTATCTCTTTCAACTGAGTATAATATATACACAGAAAATCAACTTCCTGGCCTCTCTGCTTTCCTCTTACAGGTTAATGTAAGGACCCAACAACCCTAATGGAGGGCTGAAGATGATCAGGTATCAGTGATGTCATGTGAAGTCAGGAACCAATACACTCAGTCAGTCAGGAAAGCAAAGGCCAGCTTGATCAAGCAGAAATTTGCATCCTGTAGCTCTAACTACAAAAAGTTCTGGGACACTGTAAAGTCCATGGAGAACAAGAGCACCTCCTCCCAGCTGCCCACTGCACTGAGGCTAGGTAACACGGTCACTACCGATAAATCCGTGATAATCGAAAACTTCAACAAGCATTTCTCAATGGCTGGCCATGCCTTCCTCCTGGCTACTCCAACCTCGGCCAACAGCTCTGCCCCCCTGCAGCTACTCGCCCAAGCCTCCCCAGCTTCTCCTTTACCGAAATTCAGATAGCAGATGTTCTGAAAGAGCTGCAAAACCTGGACCCATACAAATCAGCTGGGCTTGACAATCTGGACCCTCTATTTCTGAAACTGTCCGCCACCATTGTCGCAACCCCTATTACCAGCCTGTTCAACCTCTCCTTCGTATCATCTGAGATCCCCAAGGATTGGAATGCTGCTGCGGTCATCCCCCTCTTCAAAGGGAGAGACACCCTGGACCCAAACTGTTACAGACCTATATCCATCCTGCCCTGCCTAGCTAAGGTCTTCGAAAGCCAAGTCAACAAACAGATCACTGACCATCTCGAATCCCACCGTACCTTCTCCGCTGTGCAATCCGGTTTCCGAGCCGGTCACGGGTGCACCTCAGCCACGCTCAAGGTACTAAACGATATCATAACCGCCATCGATAAAAGACAGTACTGTGCAGCCGTCTTCATCGACCTGGCCAAGGCTTTCGACTCTGTCAATCACCATATTCACCAGACTCAGTAGCCTCGGTTTTTCTAATGACTGCCTTGCCTGGTTCACCAACTACTTTGCAGACAGAGTTCAGTGTGTCAAATCGGAGGGCATGCTATCCGGTCCTCTGGCAGTCTCTATGGGGGTACCACAGGGTTAAATTCTCGGGCCGACTCTTTTCTCTGTATATATCAATGATGTTGCTCTTGCTGCGGGCGATTCCCTGATCCACCTCTACGCAGACGACACCATTCTGTATACTTCTGGCCCTTCCTTGGACACTGTGCTATCTAACCTCCAAACAAGCTTCAATGCCATACAACACTCCATCCGTGGCCTCCAACTGCTCTTAAACGCTAGTAAAACCAAATGCATGCTTTTTAACCGTTCGCTGCCTGCACCCGCACGACCGACTAGCATCACGACCCTGGATGGTTCCGACCTAGAATATGTGGACATCTATAAGTACCTAGGTGTCTGGCTAGACTGCAAACTCTCCTTCCAGACTCATATCAAACATCTCCAATCCAAAATCAAATCTAGAGCCGGCTTTCTATTTCGCAACAAAGCCTCCTTCACTCACCACGCAAAACTTACACTAGTAAAACTGACTATTCTCCCGATCCTCGACTTCGGCGATGTCATCTACAAAATAGCTTCCAATACTCTACTCAGCAAACTGGATGCAGTTTATCACAGTGCCATCCGTTTTGTTACTAAAGCACCTTATACCACCCACCACTGCGACCTGTATGCTCTAGTCGGCTGGCCCTCGCTACATGTTCGTCGCCAGACCCACTGGCTCCAGGTCATCTACAAGTCTATGCTAGGTAAAGCTCCGCCTTATCTCAGTTCACTGGTCACGATGGCAACACCCACCCGTAGCACGCGCTCCAGCAGGTGTATCTCACTGATCATCCCTAAAGCCAAAACCTCATTTGGTCACCTTTCCTTCTAGTTCTCTGCTGCCTGCGACTGGAACGAATTGCAAAAATCTCTGAAGATAGAGACTTTTATCTCCCTCACAAACTTTAAACATCTGCTATCTGAGCAGCTAACCGATCGCTGCAGCTGTACATAGTCCATCGGTATATAGCCCACCCAATTTACCTACCTCATCCCCATTCTGTTTTTATTTTATTTACTTTTCTGCTCATTTGCACACCGGTATCTCTACCTGCACATGTTCATCTGATCATTTATCACTCCAGTGTTAATCTGCTAAATTGTAATTATTCACTCCTATGGCCTATTTATGTTTACTCCATGTGTAACTCTGTGTTGTTGTCTGTTCACACTGCTATGCTTTATCTTGGCCAGGTCGCAGTTGCAAATGAGAACTTGTTCTCAACTAGCCTACCTGGTTAAATAAAGGTGAAATAAAAAATAAATTTAAAAAAGTAAGACCCGGGAGACCTGGGAGTCGAGCATGGGCTGCTAACAGGCCTATTAACAATAGCATCAGCTGAGGTGGTGGGATGGTGAAGCTAAGCAGTTTGGTAACACACATACACCCCTGTAATTAGTCAAAAAGGTTAGCACAGGACAGAGTGGATGACACTTTGTCATAACACCAACCTCCTCATACTGTCATCTGATCCACAACAGAGACACCCACTCACCCACTATGTGTCAACTGATACACAATTACATGTACCCCAGCCCTATCCACTCTCAGGGCAGTTCTCTGGGATAGAAACAGACACACACCAGTGCCGTTTCAGATGAGTTGCAAAAGAGAGTGTCTATTGGACAAATTCAGGTATGTTTATCCCCATTTGCTTCCGCTTAAGAAATGTTATTCAACAGAATCGGCGGAATAAATACACCCCTAGTCACACGTAAACAGTTCACTTTCCTAGCAGCCACATACAAACAGCTCATTGTATTTCTTCTTGCATCTACGCATTCTCCTCTCGCCTTTTCCCTTTGCTTGTGGACTTCAGTGCACAACACATCAGCTGTCTGTGACCAGGCGAAAAAACCTTTCCAAACCAAACCTTCATAGCATAACCGCTACACACAGCCTACATCGTTGTCACCATATTAGCTAATGCCATAGTCAACATAGATAAAAAAAGTATATATTTTTTCACCTTTATTTAACCAGGTAGGCTAGTTGAGAACAAGTTCTCATTTGCAACTGCGACCTGGCCAAGATAAGGCATAGCAATTCGACACATACAACAACACAGAGTTACACATGGAATAAACAAAACATACAGTCAATAATACAGTAGAAAGAAAAGAAAAGAAAAAGTCTATATACAGTGAGCGCAAATGAGGTAAGATAAGGGAGGTAAGGCAATAAATAGGCCATGGTGGCGAAGTAATTACAATATGGCAATTAAAGACTGTAATGGTAGACGTGCAGAAGATGAATGTGCAAGTAGAGATACTGGGGTGCTAAGGAGCAAGTTAAATAAATAAATACAGTATGGGGATGAGGTAGATAGATGGGCTGTTTACAGATGGGCTATGTACAGGTGCAGTGATCTGTGAGCTGCTCTGACAGCTGGTGCTTAAAGCTAGTGAGGGAGATATGAGTCTCCAGCTTCAGTGATTTTTGCAGTTAGTTCCAGTCATTGGCAGCAGAGAACTGGAAGGAAAGGCGGCCAAAGAAGGAATTGGCTTTGGGGGTGACCAGTGAGATATACCTGCTGGAGCGCGTGCTACGAGTGGGTGCTGCTATGGTGAACAGTGAGCTGAGATAAGGTGGGGCTTTACCCAGCAGAGAATTGTAGATGACCTGTAGCCAATGGGCTTGGCGACGAGTATGAAGCGAGGGCCAACCAACGAGAGCGTACAGGTAACAGTGGTGGGTAGTGTATGGGGCTTTGGTGACAAAACGGATGGCACTGTGATAGACTGCATCCAATTTGTTGAGTAGAGTGTTGGAGGCTATTTTATAGATGACATCGCCGAAGTCGAGGATCAGTAGGATGGTCAGTTTTACGAGGGTATGTTTGGCAGCATGAGTGAAGGATGCTTAGTTGCGGAAGCCGATTCTAGATTTCATTTTGGATTGGAGATGCTTAATGTGAGTCTGGAAGGAGAGTTTACAGTCTAACCAGACACCTAGGTATTTGTAGTTGTCCACCTATTCTAAGTCAGAGCCGTCCAGAGTAGTGATGCTGGACGGGCGGGCAGGTGCGGGCAGTGATTGATTGAATAGCATGCATTTAATTGTACTTGCATTTAAGAGCAGTTGGAGGCCACGCAAAGAGAGTTGTATGGCATTGAAGCTCGTCTGGGGGTTAGTTAACACAGTGTCCAAAGAGGGGCCAGAAGTATACAGGATGGTGTCGTCTGCGTAGGGGTGGATCAGAGAATCACCAGCAGCAAGAGTGACATCGTTGTGGTATACAGAGAAGAGAGTCGGCCTGAGAATTGAACCCTGTAACACCCCCATAGAGGCTGCCAGAGGTCCGGACAACAGGCCCTCCGATTTGACACACTGAACTCTATCAGACAAGTAGTTGGTAAACCAGGCAAGGCAATCGTTTGAGAAACCAAGGCTGTCGAGTCCGCCAAAAAGAATGTGATTGACAGAGTCGAAAGCCTTGGCCAGGTCGATGAATACGGCTGCACAGTAATGTCTCTTATCGATGGCGGTTATGATATCGTTTAGGACCTTGAGCGTGGCTGAGGTGCACCCATGATCAGCTCTGAAACCAGATTGCATAGCGGAGAAGGTATGGTGGCATTCGAAATGGTCGGTAAATCTGTTTGTTAACTTGGCTTTCGAAGACAGGAAAGACAGGGTAGGATAGATATAGGTCTGTAACAGTTTGGGTCTAGAGTGTCACCCACTTTGAAGAGGGGGATGACTGCGGCAGCTTTCCAATCTTTGGGGATCTCAGACGATACGAAAGAGAAGTTGAACAGGCTAGTAATAGGGGTTGTAACAATTTCGGCAGATAGTTTCAGAAAGAGAGGGTCCAGATTGTCTAGACCGGCTGATTTGATGGGGCCAGATATTGCATCTTTTTCAGAACATCAGCTATCTGGATTTGGGTGAAGGAGAAATGGTGGGGGCTTTGGCGGGTTGCTGTGGAGGGTGCCGAGCAGTTGACCTGGGTAGGGGTAGCCAGGTGGAAAGCATGGCCAGCCATAGAGAAATGTTTATTGAAATTCTCAATTATAGTGGATTTACCAGTGGTAACAGTGTTTCCTAGCAGTGGGCAGCTGGGAGGAGGTGCTCTTATTCTCCATGGACTTTACAATGTCCCAGAACTTTTTGGAGTTTGTACTACAGGATATAAATTTCTGTTTGAAAAAGCTAGCCTTAGCTTTCCTAACTGCCTGTGTACTGTATATTTGTTTCTAACTTCCCTGAAAAGTTGCATATCACTGGGGCTATTCGATGCTAATGCAGAACCCCACAGGATGTTTTTCTGCTGGTCAAGGGCAGACAGGTCTGAAGTGAACAAAGGACTATATCTATTCCTAGTTGTACATTTTTTTAATGGAGCATGCTTTTTTAAGATGGTGAGGAAGGCACTTTTAAAGAATAACCAGGCATCCTCTACTGACGGGATGAGGTCAATGTCACTCCAGGATACCTGGGCCAGGTCGATTAGAAAGGCCTGCTCGCAGAAGTGTTTTCGGGAGCGTTTGACAGTGATGAGAGGTGGTCGTTTGATCGCAGACCCATACAATAGAAGATTGATACAGGTTGTTGAAGACTATTTCAAGCCAGGGCTGACCTGAGAGCATCTAGCATTGACAAATCTAGCCTCTAAGTCCAGAGAGCCATCTATGATGATGTCCTATTGGACCCCAGCTCATCGTGCCGATGTTGATGACAGACATGCATCGTGATGAGCTAAGCCCCCTGCTTGTGAAGGACTATCTGTCTGCTGTACACACACACACACTGTCACCTAAATTGCAAACACACACATATACAGAACCAGACACAAGCACGCACACACACACACACACACACACACACACACACACACACACACACACACACACACACACACACACACACACACACACACACACAGACCTTGGCAAGCTAACCGTCTCCTCCTATTGTTCCAGAAGACATCTAGCCAATAAAAACACAACCTCTTCCCTTCAGACCGACCTGAGAAATGGATGCATCGCATGCATCTACCCACACAGGACAGTAGTGTAAAAGATGAGATCAACTACAAAATACAGTTAATATGATTGGTTCGTTCAAATGTAATAATAAAAGCAGGGGCCAGTTAGCCTGGTTTCCAAACTTAATACACGTTCTTGAATTCTTGAGTTTCACTTTACATGTATTGAAACGAAGGGTGAATTCACTGGATAACAGGCTATAAGCCTGGCCTTGGAGTATCCTAGGCAGGAATAGCATGTCTCCAGCAGGTTAAGCTAGTGAACTTGTCACATTACAGTTTTAGATGGCACACCGAAGAGCACAAAGGGACCATTGAGCCCTGGTCTGTTAATGGACTGTAATAAAGAGAAGTTGGAGCTGAAAGGGAGAGCACAACCCAGGGCCAAAGGCCTCATAAAAATATGACATCCGATAGTTCCAAATAAAATAGCTCACTTCATCCAGCGGGCAGGCGGGTCCTTTTTTACATTTCTAATGAGTCACCCTACGCAAGCACAGACGGGTGTAGATTAGGAGGTTACTCTGGGCAAGCACAGACGGGTGTAGATTAGGAGGTTACTCTGGGCAAGCACAGACGGGTGTAGATTAGGAGGTTACTCTGGGCATGCACAGACGGGTGTAGATTAGGAGGTTACTCTGCGCAAGCACAGACGGGTGTAGATTAGGAGATTACTCTAGGCAAGCACAGACGGGTGTAGAGGAGGAGGTTACTCTGGGCAAGCACAGACGGGTGTAGATTAGGAGGTTACTCTGGGCAAGCACAGACGGGTGTAGATTAGGAGGTTACTCTGGGCAAGCACAGACGGGTGTAGATTAGGAGTTACTCTGGGCAAGCACAGACGGGTGTAGATTAGGAGGTTACTCTGGGAAAGCACAGACGGGTGTAGATTAGGAGGTTACTCTGGGAAAGCACAGGCGGGTGTAGATTAGGAGGTTACTCTGGGCAAGCACAGACGGGTGTAGATTAGGAGGTTACTCTAGGCAAGCACCGACGGGTGTAGATTAGGAGAATAACTCTGGGCAAGCACCGAGGGGTGTAGATTAGGAGGTTACTCTGGGCAAGCACAGACGGGTGTAGATTAGGAGGTTACTCTGGGCATGCACAGACGGGGGTAGATTAGGAGGTTACTCTAGGCAAGCACAGACGGGTGTAGAGGAGGGGGTTACTCTGGGCAAGCACAGACGGGTGTAGATTAGGAGCTTACTCTGGGCAAGCACAGACGGGTGTAGATTAGGAGGTTACTCTGGGCAAGCACAGATGGGTTTAGATTAGGAGGTTACTCTGGGCAAGCACAGACGGGAGTAGATTAGGAGGTTACTCTGGGCAAGCACAGACGGGAGTAGATTAGGAGGTTACTCTGGGCAAGCACAGACGGGTGTAGATTAGGAGGTTACTCTGGGCAAGCACAGACAGGTGTAGATTAGGAGGTTACTCTGGGCAAGCACAGACGGGTGTAGATTAGGAGGTTACTCTGGGCAAGCACAGACGGGTGTAGATTAGGAGTTACTCTGGGCAAGCACAGACGGGTGTAGATTAGGAGGTTACTCTGGGAAAGCACAGACGGGTGTAGATTAGGAGGTTACTCTGGGAAAGCACAGGCGGGTGTAGATTAGGAGGTTACTCTGGGCAAGCACAGACGGGTGTAGATTAGGAGAATAACTCTGGGCAAGCACCGAGGGGCGTAAATTAGGAGGTTACTCTGGGCAAGCACAGACGGGTGTAGATTAGGAGGTTACTCTGGGCAAGCACCGACGGGTGTAGATTAGGAGGTTACTCTAGGCAAGCACCGACGGGTGTAGATTAGGTGGTTACTCTGGGCAAGCACCGACGGGTGTAGATTAGGAGATAACTCTGGACAAGCACAGACGGGTGTAGAGGAGGAGGATGGTGATGACCTCGACGACTTCTTCCCATAGAGTGGTGACGACGACAAACTCTGGCCTGTGTTCTGTGCACTCCACACACACCTCGTTCAACATCGGAACTACAGCGTACTGTCGTCAGGGGGGACCAAGAGTCATACACATGCACAAGCGTGCTCAGTACTGCACACATGCACGAGCACACACACAATGTGGCTGTCTAAATCACAGGCAGTCTCCCTCTAACTACAACCACCTCAGATTGTTATGGGAAAATATACAGTTATGCAACTGAAATGAAAATACATTAAAAGGAATCACAGTCTTCAGTCCAGCAGCACATATCTGATGTTTGCTTTCATTAGGTTAGGGCGTACCACTTCAAACGGCAGGAGGGGGTGGAGGGTTATCATGTGCCCCATTATGTTTACCATAAACCCCCCCTCTCTGAGAGAGAGGTTCTGAGGCAGAGGTAAGACCCCTCTCCAAAGCTCCATCTAAATTGTTCCCAGATTCTCTGCTGGGTTCTAAGCCAAAAAGCAATTGCGTGGTGCTGGACCGAGCCTTCCTTTGCTGTTTAGTGGGCCCGCCGTTCTGCTTTGTTCTGCTTCTCCACGTTTCGCTCTGCGCCAAGTCCTGACGAAAGTAAAAGAACAACGAAGCAGCATGGAACTTAATCTAATAGGATGAAGATGGACCCAGTGAGGTCATCATCCAGGCACAGGAGAGGGTCCGTGCTATCCGGAATCCTTGGGACGTCCCTACCCCCATTGAAGTTGAAAGTTAAAATAGTTAAGGTTAGGGTAAGGGTAGGGGTTAAGGTTAGGGTTATGGTTTACGGTAGGGATGTCTCAAGGATCCCGGATAACATTGAGCCAGGAGAGAGGGCCAAGCCCAGTCATCATTCACCGTCCGTCAGTCACACGGTGTACTGGTTGAAGGTTCAACACCAAGCCATGTTTCCTCTGGGCTATGGACAGAACCACAGATGATCCATTATATTGACCAGATACTCAAGTGGCCGGTCTAAGAATGAAAAGACATTTCATAAATAATTCAAGCCAGTCAGGAGAAGGCAAGATCAAGTGGGACCATTCTAGCCAATGAGAGGGCAGATACTCATGTGAACAACAGGCACAGCTACAATATAAAGTATTGTTTTCTCAAAGTCGCCAGGATGTGACATGTCCTACTTATATAAGTACACTCATAACAACCTAATCATTAAGAAACTTCTATTCCATCAAATAAGCCACACGTAGCAAATAAGCCATTCAATTTGTTAACCAAATTCGACACTCTCTCATTGACCTCCATATAAAAGTGCCTCGCTTGGTGAGTGAAAAAATGCCACCTTCTGGCTCAGACAGATTTTGGGCCCAGTTATCCCCAGTCACCTCTTCCTCAACTCACACATTCCACTGCATTGACAGTAAGTACTTTCTCAGTATGTGATCCCTGCAGGAATTGAACCCACAACCTAAACATTTTGAGCACCGTGATCTTACCAACTGAGCCACACAGGACAGCTCCTGCCTTCACGGTTGATGTAAAACATTGCCATGTATCCTACATGATATAATGAAGCATCCACCAGTTCATTGTACTCCTGAGGTCCCCTTAAATCTACTCAATCATCCAGCTTTTTACGTTCCCCTTTCAGTTTAGTGAAGTATGAATAATGACTTTGAATGATGTTCCAGCAGGGAGCTGGTCCCTGGTCTCCGGTCCTGGTTCAGGTGCAGCCCTCGGCCTGTTGGTGGGTTCTGACCGAGCAGAGAGAGAGAGAGGTAGAGAGAGAGAGAGAAAGAGGTAGAGAGAGAGAGATGTTCTGGGGTAAACCTTCTGTCCCTTAGGTGCCAAGTCAAACACACAGCCACAGAGAAGAGAGGACTGTTTCCTATGGGGAGTCATATCTCATCACAACAGAAGGACTGAACAGAGAGAGAGAGGATGATGTGGCAATTGTTAACTTCTATAGAGAGTCATAGAGCAGGACATAACCTGCATCTCCACTCGCATAAACATATATGCATACCTAAATCCAATCTATATAAAAGATAAATATACCTAAATCCAATCTATATAAAATATAAATGTACCTAAATCCAATTTATATAAAATATAAATGTACCTAAATCCAATTTATACAATCAATCAATCAAATGTATTTATAAAACCCTTTTTACACCAGCAGATGTCACAAAGTTCTTATACAGAAACCCAGCCTAAAACCCCAAACAGCAAGCAATGTTGTGTACCTAAATTCAATTTATACAAAATGTATACCTCAATCCAATCTACAGTATATACAAATATATGTATACCTCAGAGGAGGCTGATGGGAGGAGCTATAGGAGGAAGGGCTCATTGTGATGACTGGAATGGAACAGTCAAACGTGGTTTCCATATGTGTGCTGTGTTTGACTCCGTTCCTCCATTCTCCTATAGCTCCTCCCACCAGCCTCCTCTGGTATACCTAAACCCTATCTAGTTTCTCTGTCTGAAGGGTTTCCAAACTAGGACAGTGTATAGACAGAGATAAGAGATGAGTCTGAATAGGGCAGGTCTGTCTCTGTGTGTGTGTCTGTGTGTGTGTGCGTGTGCGCGTGTGTGTGCATGTGTGTGTGTGTGTCTGTGTCTGTGTGTGTGTCTGTGTGTGTGTGTGTGTGTGTGTGTGCGTGTGTGCGTGTCGTGTGTGTGTGTGTGCGCGTGCTTGTGTGTGTGTGTGTGTGTGTGTGTGTGTGTGTGTGTGTGTGTGTGTGTGTGTGTGTGTGTGTGTGTGTGTGTGTGTGATCAGAGTTGGCATCTCCATGCTCCCTGAGACAAGTCGAGGCACAGCCTGAGGAATGGCTGTGTCAGTATCCTAACTGCCCTCAGCAGTGCCCTCATACACATATACACAGTACATGTACAGGCTACAACAGCAGAGACACCCATGTCCAGTTAACAGCAAAGACTGAGCCTGAAGGATACAGCATAGATATGACTTACTGTAGAACATCTATGAAAAGTGAGGGAATAGATATGTCACTGCATTCTGTTAACAAAAACACTGCAGTGGTCAAGTATGTTGACATGGGCACTGACCCTGATGACAAGGATCAGGCCTGACCAACCTCTGACAGATGTATTTTTTTTACATTTATTTAACTAGGCAAGTCAGTTAAGAACAAATTCTTATTTACAATGGCGGCCTAGGAACAGTGGGTTAACTGCCTTGTTCAGGGGCAGAACGACAGTTTTTTACCTTTTTACCTTAGCTCCGGGATTTGCTCTTGCAACCTTTCATTTACTAGTCCAACGCTCTAACCACTAGGCTTCCTGCCGTCCCACAGACACCCTCCTGTAAAAGCTGCAATCAGGCCTGACCCCACTCTGACAGACTGACGGACAACATCCTGTAAGAGCTGCCATCAGGCCTGACCCCACTCTGACAGACTGACAGACACACTCCTCCTGTAAGAGCTGCCATCAGTTCTGACCTCACTCACACAGGCTGACAAACACAATTGGACACCCCAATTATAGTTGCGGCTGCTTTTAGGAAACCCTGTGTTTTTCAGAGTCAACAGGCTGTATTTGTTTACTAAAGCGTGTCGTAGTTTCATTACAACACAGAACACTGAACTGCTTCATTACTCCAGACAAAGTGTTACCATACCATACACTGTAGGCCACCTATGTAATGTGTGTGTGTGTGTGTGTGTGTGTGTGTGTAACCACATCGACATGCACCCATCTGTTTGCAAGCAGGGAAGCAGGGCTGGGGACACAGAGCACTTGAAAGCAGTCCTGAGGTACAATCAATTACAGCCTAATTGCTAGCGGATCTGTTTCTCCCCATCATTTGAAGCTAAAATGAGGAATGACTTGGCTACAGTAGGTCTGCTCCTCTGTTAGGTCCACTACACATTGAAACCATTCAAGTAGTACTGAGAGAAAGCATGAAGGATGAAGTCAACAGCATGGCTTTTCATCACTCAAGGGAGAACATTTCTTATGACCACCAGCCAGTATACTCACGATGATTCAGATTCAGGCCAGTGATGTTGAGCAGTGATTCAGGCCAGTGATGTTGAGCAGTGATTCAGACCAGTGATGTTGAGCAGTGATTCAGGCCAGTGATGTTGAGCAGTGATTCAAGCCAGTGATGTTGAGGAGTGATTCAGACCAGTGATGTTCGAGCAGTGATTTAGGCCAGTGATGTTGAGGAGTGATTCAGACCAGTGATGTTCAAGCAGTGATTCAAGCCAGTGATGTTGAGGAGTGATTCAGACCAGTGATGTTCGAGCAGTGATTTAGGCCAGTGATGTTGAGGAGTGATTCAGGCCAGTGATGTTGAGCAGTGATTCAAGCCAGTGATGTTGAGGAGTGATTCAGGCCAGTGATGTTGAGCAGTGATTCAAGCCAGTGATGTTGAGGAGTGATTCAGACCAGTGATGTTCGAGCAGTGATTTAGGTCAGTGATGTTGAGGAGTGATTCAGGCCAGTGATGTTGAGCAGTGATTCAAGCCAGTGATGTTGAGGAGTGATTCAGACCAGTGATGTTCGAGCAGTGATTTAGGCCAGTGATGTTGAGGAGTGATTCAGGCCAGTGATGTTGAGCAGTGATTCAGACCAGTGATGTTGAGCAGTGATTCAGACCAGTGATGTTGAGCAGTGATTCAGACCAGTGGTGTTGAGCTTAAGGAACTGTGACCTAACAGCTAATAGTGGGCGCTATACACGCCAACATGCAATTGACTGTGATAAAAAAAGATCCACTACTGTAAGTTGTTAGTACTAATAATAAACTCAGCAAAAAAAGAAACCTCTCACTGTCAACTGCGTTTATTTCCAGCAAACTTAACATGTGTAAATATTTCTATGAACATAACAAGATTCAACAACTGAGACATAAACTGAACAAGTTCCACAGACATGTGACTAACAGAAGTGGAATAATGTGTCTCTGAACAATGTAACAGTCAGTATCTGGTGTGGCCACCAGCTGCATTAAGTACTGCAGTGCATCTACTCCTCATGGACTGCACCAGATTTGTCAGTTCTTGCTGTGAGATGTTACCCTACTCTTCCACCAAGGCACCTGCAAGTTCCCGGACATTTCTGGGGGTAATGGCCCTAGCCCTCACCCTCCGATCCAACAGGTCCCAGACGTGCTCAATGGGATTGAGATCCGGGCTCTTCGCTGGCCATGGCAGAACACTGACATTCCTGTCTTGCAGGAAATCACGCACAGAACGAGCAGTATGGCTGGTGGCATTGTCATGCTGGAGGGTCATGTCAGGATGAGCCTGCAGGAAGGGTACCACATGAGGGAGGAGGATGTCTTCCCTGTAACGCATAGCGTTGAGATTGCCTGCAATGACAAGCTCAGTCTGATGATGCTGTGACACCCCACCTCAGACCATGACGGACCCTCCACCTCCAAATCGATCCCACTCCAGAGTCCAGGCCTCGGTGTAACGCTCATTCCTTTAATGATAAACGCAAATCTGACCATCACCCCTGGTGAGACAAAACCGCGACTTGTCAGTGAAGAGCACTTTTTGCCAGTCCTGTCTGGTCCATCGACAGTGGTTTTGTGCCCATATGCAACGCTGTTGCCGGTGATGTCTGGTGAGGACCTGCCTTACAACAGGCCTACAAGCCCTCAGTCCAGCCTCTCTCAGCCTATTGCGGACAGTCTGAGCACTGATGGAGGGATTGTGCGTTCCTGGTGTAACCCGGGCAGTTGTTGTTACCACCCTGTACCTGTCCCGCAGGTGTGATGTTCGGATGTACTGATCCTGTGCAGGTGTTGGTACACGTGGTCTGCCACTGCAAGGATGATCAGCTGTCCGTTGTCTCCCTGTAGCGCTGTCTTAGGCGTCTCACAGTACGGACATTGCAATTTATTGCCCTGGCCACATATGCAGTCCTCATGCCTCCTTGAAGCATGCCTAAGGCATGTTCACACAGATGAGCAGGGACCCTGGGCATCTTTCTTTTGGTGTTTTTCAGAGTCAGTAGAAAGGCCTCTTTAGTGTCTTAAGTTTTCATAACTGTGACCTTAATTGACTACCGTCTGTAAGCTGTTAGTGTGTTAACGACCGTTCCACAGGTGCATGTTCATTAATTGTTTATGGTTCATTGAACAAGCATGGGAAACAGTGTTTAAACCCTTTACAATGAAGATCTGTGAAGTTATTTGGATTTTTACGAATTATCTTTGGAAGACAGGGTCCTGAAAAGGGGATGTTTCTTTTTCTGCTGAGTTTTAGATGGTTAGAGAAACACAGAGGATGGTCTGTGTTGCTGATCCAGGGGATGTACTGGATGGGCATCTGTTTCCTTATATGGCCTGCTGGGTAGTGAGCTTAACAAGGCTCTCCTCTCCTCTCTCAGACTCCCTGCCCTAGCCTACAGTTACTTAGACGGGGTTCATGTGATGGAGGGAAGAGGTCAGTGGACTTCACTCAGGGGACATTTTATAGTAATGGAGCATGTTGAATGACTCCCTATATTTACTCCAACAATCCTGGAAACTACTTTGTTATGTTATCTGGATCAACACTGTGGGTCTGTTCTTGCTGTAAAACGACATCCATTCAACACTGTGGGTCTGCTCTTGCTGTAAAACGACATCCATTCAACACTGTGGGTCTGCTCTTGCTGTAAAACGACATCCATTCAACACTGTGGGTCTGCTCTTTTTAATGTATTTTTTATTTCACCTTTATTTAACCAGGTTGGCCAGTTGAGAACAAGTTCTCATTTACGACTGCGACCTTGCAAAGATAAAGCAAAGCAGTGCAACACAACCAACCCAGAGTTACACATGGAATAAACAAACGTACAGTCAATAACACAATAGAAAAGTCTATATACAGTGTGTGAAAATTAAGTAAGATTAGGGAGGTAAGGCAATAAATAGGCCATAGTGGCAAAATAATTACAATTTAGCAATTAAACATTGGAGTGATAGATGTGCAGAAGATGAATGTGCAAGTAGAGATACTGGGGTGCAAAGGAGAAAAATAAATAAATAACAATATGAGGTAGTTGGGTGGACTATTTACAGATGGGCTATGTCCAGGTGCAATGATCTATAAGCTGCTCTGACAGCTGAATCTTAAAGTTAGTGAGGGAGATATGAGTCTCCAGCTTCAATTCGTTCCAGTCATTGGCAGCTGAGAACTGGAAGGAAAGGTGGCCAAATGAGGAGTTGGCTTTGGGGATGACCAGTGAGATATACTTTCTGGAGCGCGTGCTACGGGTGGGTGCTGCTATGGTGACCAGTGAGCTGAGATAAGGCGGGGCTTTACCTAGCAAAGACTTATAGATGACCTGGAGCCAGTGGGTTTGGCGACAAAAATGAAGCGAGGGCCAGCCGACGAGAGCATACAGGTCGCAGTGGTGGGCAGTATATGGGGCTTTGGTGACAAAACGGATGGCACTGTGATAGACTGAGTAGAGTGTTGGAGGCTATTTTTTTTATATGACATCGCAGAAGTCAAGGATAGGTAGGATAGTCAGTTTTACGAGGGTATGTTTGGCAGCATGATTGAAGGATGCTTAGTTGTGAAATAGGAAGCTGATTCTAGATTTAATTTTGGATTGGAGATGCTTAATGTGAGACTAGAAGGAGAGTTTACAGTCTAGCCAGACACCTAGGTATTTGTAGTTGTCCACGTATTCTAAGTCAGAACCATCCAGAGTAGTGAATCTAGACGGGCGGGGAGGTGAGGGCAGCGATCGGTTGAAGAGCATGCATTTAGTTAAACTTGCATTCAAGAGCAGTTGGAGGGCATGTAAGGAGAGTTGTATGGCATTGAAGCTCGTCTGTAGGTTTGTTAATAACACAGTGTCCAAAGAAGGGCCAGAAGTATACAGAATGGTGTCGTCTGTGTAGAGGTGGCTCAGAGAATCACCAGCAGCAAGAGCGATATCATTGATGTGTACAGAGAAGAGAGTTGGCCTAAGAATTGAACCCTGTGGCACCCCCATAGAGACTGCCAGAGGTCCGGACAACAGGACCTCCGATTTGATACACTGAACTCTGTGTGAGAAGTAGTTATTGAACCAGGCGAGGTAGTCATTAGAGAAACCAAGGCTGTTGAGTTTGCCGCTAAGAATGAGGTGATTGACAGAGTCGAAAGCCTTGGCCAGGTCGATGAAGACGGCTGCACAGTATATTCTCTTATCGTTGGTGGTTATGATATCGTTTAGGACCTTGAGCGTGGCTGAGTTGCACCCATGACCAGCTCTGAAACCAGATTGCATAGCGGAGAAGGTATGGTGGGATTCGAAATGGTCGGTGATCTGTTTGTGAACTTGGCTTTTAAAGACCTTAGAAAGGCAGGGTAGGATAGATATAGGTCTGTAGCAGTTTGGGTCTACAGGGTCTCCCCCTTTGAAGAGGGGGATGACTGTGGCAGCTTTCCAATCTTTGGGGATCTCAGACAATACGAAAGAGAGGTTGAACAGGCTAGTAATAGGGGTTGCAACAATTGCGGCAGATAATTTCAGAAAGAGAGTGTCCAGATTGTCTAGCCCAGCTGATTTGTTGGGGTCCAGATTTTGCAGCTCTTTCAGAACATCAGCTATCTGGATTTGGGTGAAGGAGAAATCAGGAGGCTTGGGCAAGCTGCTGTGGGGGGTGCAGAGCTGTTAACTTGGGTAGGGGTATCCAGGTGGAAAGCATGGCCAGCCATAGAAAAATGCTTATTGAAATTCTCGATTATCGTACATTTATTGATGGTGACAGTGTTTCCTAGCCTCAGTGCAGTGGGCAGCTGGGAGGAGGTGTTCTTATTCTCTGTGGACTTTACTGGATGCAAATTTCTGTTTGAAAAAGCTAGCCTTTTCTTTTCTAACTGCCTGTGTATATTGGTTTCTAACTTCCCTGAAAAGTTGCATATCGCGGGGATATTCAATGCTAATGCAGTACACCACAGGATGTTTTTGTACTGGTCAAGGGCAGTCAGGTCTGGAGTGAACCAGGAGCTACATCTTTTCTTAGTTCTACATTTTTTAAATGGGCATGCTTATTTAAGGGGGCATGCTTATTTAAGATGGTGAGGAAAGCACTTTAAAAGAATAACCAGGCATCCTCTACTGACGGAATGAGGTCAATATCCTTCCAGGATACCCGGGCCAGGTCGATTAGAAAGGCCTTCTCGCTGAAGTGTTTAGGGAGCGTTTGACAGTGATGAGGGGTGGTCATTTGACCGTGGACTCATTACGGAAGCAGGCAATGACGTAGTGATTGCTGAGATCCTGGTTGAAGACAGCAGAGGTGTATTTAGAGGGCAGGTTGGTCATCATGATATCTATGAGGGTGCCCGGGTTTACGGATTTAGGGTTGTACCTGGTAGGTTCCATGATCATTTGTGTGAGATTGAGGGCATCTAGCTTAGATTGTAGGACGGCCGGGGTGTTAAGCATATCCCAGTTTAGGTCGCCTAACAGTACAAACTCTGAAGATAAATGGGGGGTCGATTAATTCACATATGGTGTCCAGGGCACAGCTGGGGGCTGAGGATGGCCTATAACAAGCGGCAACAGTGAAAGACTTTTGGAAAAGGTGAATTTTTAAAAGTAGAAGATCAAACTGTTTGGGCATAGACTTGGATATTATGACAGAACTTTGCAGGCTATCTCTACAGTAGATTGCAACTCCGCCCCCTTTGGTAGTTCTATCTTGATGGAAAATGTTGTAGTTGGGGGTGGAAATTTCAGAATTTCTGGTGGCCTTCCTAAGCGAGGATTCAGACACGGCTAGGACATCAGGGTTGGCAGAGTGTGAAAAAAACAAACTTAGGGAGGAGGCTTCTGATTGCATGAAAGCAAGGCTTTTACGGTTACAGAAGTCAACAAATGATAACGCCTGGGGAATAGGAGTGGAACTGGGGGCTACAGGGCCTGGGTTAACCTCTACATCACCAGAGGAACAGAGGAGGAGTATGGATAAGGGTACTAAAGGCTATAAGAACTGGTCATCTAGTGCGTTGGTGACAGAGAATAAAAGGAACAGATTTCTGGGCGTGGTAGAATAGACTCAAAGCATAATGTACAGACAAGGGTATGGTAGAATGTGAGTAGTGGAGCTTTCGTCTCTGGAGGCATCAGTTAACCTTGGTGGAGTCTCAGCATGTGTGTGGGGTTGGACAAAGGAGCTATCTAAGGCATTTTGAGCAGGACTGAGGGCTCTACAGTGGAATAAAATAATAAAAACTAGCCCAGACAGAAGTAGACAAGGCTTATGACATTAGAGAGAGGCATAAAGCAATCACAGGTGTTGATCAGGAGAGCTAAGACAACAACGGGTAAATGGTGATGAATGGGCAGAGCGGGTCAGTTAGGTACATACAGGAACAGAGTTCGAGGCTGGGGCCGGCAGGTAAACAAAATGAGGTACCGTGTAACTGTAAAATGGCATCCATTCAACACTGTGGGTCTGCTCTTGCTGTAAAATGACATCCATTCAACACTGTGGGTCTGCTCTTGCTGTAAAACGACATCCATTCAATACTGTAGGTCTGCTCTTACTGTAAAACAACATCCATTCAACACTGTGGGTCTGCTCTTACTGTAAAACAACATCCATTCAATGCTGTAGGTCTGCTCTTACTGTAAAACAACATCCATTCAACACTGTGGGTCTGCTCTTACTTTAAAACAACATCCATTCAATTCATCCATTCAATGCTGTGGGTCTGCTCTTGCTGTAAAATGACATCCATTCAACACTGTGGGTCTGCTCTTGCTGTAAAACGACATCCATTCAATACTGTAGGTCTGCTCTTACTGTAAAACAACATCCATTCAACACTGTGGGTCTGCTCTTACTGTAAAACGACATCCATTCAACACTGTGGGTCTGCTCTTACTGTAAAATGACATCCATTCAATACTGTAGGTCTGCTCTTACTGTAAAACAACATCCATTCAACACTGTGGGTCTGCTCTTACTTTAAAACAACATCCATTCAATGCTGTAGGTCTGCTCTTACTGTAAAACAACATCCATTCAACACTGTGGGTCTGCTCTTACTTTAAAACAACATCCATTCAATGCTGTAGGTCTGCTCTTACTGTAAAACAACATCCATTCAACACTGTGGGTCTGCTCTTACTTTAAAACAACATCCATTCAATGCTGTGGGTCTGCTCTTACTGTAAAACAACATCCATTCAATGCTGTGGGTCTGTTCTTACTGTAAAACAACATCCAATCAACACTGTGGGTCTGCTATTACTGTAAAACAACATCCATTCAATACTGTGGGTCTGCTCTTACTATAAAACAACATCCATTCAACACTGTGGGTCTGATCTTACTGTTAAACAACATCCAATCAATACTGTAGGTCTGCTCTTACTGTAAAACGACATCCATTCAACACTGTGGGTCTGCTCTTACTGTAAAACAACATCCATTCAACACTATGGGTCTGCTCTTACTGTAAAACAACATCCATTCAACACTGTGGGTCTGCTCTTACTGTAAAACAACATCCATTCAACACTGTGGGTCTGCTCTTACTGTAAAACAACATCCATTCAATACTGTAGGTCTGCTCTTACTGTAAAACAACATCCATTCAACACTGTGGGTCTGCTCTTACTGTAAAACAACATCCATTCAACACTGTGGGTCTGCTCTTACTTTAAAACAACATCCATTCTGACTAAGTGCTTCCTATATCAATAATGGTGCAGCCTTGTCTTGGGGTATACCACAAGAAGATAACAGCCACGACCAAAAAGCTTAAAGCAAATGCAACTACAGGTTCCAGACTTCCCTACTAGTGAGAATGACAGACGAGTCGCTCTCAGCTCTGACAGAGACCAGAGGGGATTCCTGTGTACTGTGTCAGCCCTCCAAAAATTAGGCAGTGTGAGACAGACCGGGGCTGTGTGTCGCCCTGTGTGTGCCCCCCAGGAGATTAACCTCTGTGAATAATGGTTCTTCTTCGAGGGGGAGACACCCCTGTTTAGAGAGGGAACACAGGGTCTGCCAATCTGTCCGGAGAGAGAGTTTGTGTCAGGGTGGAATGTGAGCGTGGAATGTGCCAATGTGGCCGTAGGGCCTGACGAGACCCTGTGTGTGTGTGTGTGTGTGTGTGTGTGTGTGTGTGTGTGTGTGTGTGTGTGTGTGTGTGTGTGTGTGTGTGTGTGTGTGTGTGTGTGTGTGTGTGTGTGTGTGTGTGTGTGTGTGTGTGTGTGTGTGTGCGTGCGTGCGTGCATGTCCGTGTGTGTGAGTGTGTAGCTGCTTTGCCCAGTGGGTGCCTGACAGTTTGCTGCACACACCATCCCTGTCCCCCCTACCCTGCCAAACCCTCCCTCCATTCCCCTGCCTAAAATAAACAAAAACACTATAGTGAATACTATAGTATTCCTTCCATAGCATACACTATAGTATTTTTACAAGTGGGTACACAGCTGGAGGGAAATGACAGAGGAAACACGGATTCAGGAACAGGCAGAGACATGTCTCTCTGACACAGTCAGCATCTTACTGTAGGCAGCACCTCAGGGCAGGAAATGGAGTAAACCACAATTGAGAAAACTCTGACTTACAAGCTCTGAGACAGAACTTGACTACTCATGTTATCCCCTTTACCTATACCTGAAGTACAGGTAGGTTTGTTGCAGGTAAACTGAGGTCATATGAACTGACTACAGAGTACACTGTCTTGGGTTTCCCTACATAGTGGTTAGTCTAGGATAACATTAACACACAGCTGAACCTGGAAACCTGGGGCTTGAATCCTGAATGTAAAACAATCTTCTCAAATGAGAAAAGGTGTACAGTGGATGGGAAAACTGTCTTCTCAAAATAGAAAAGAGGGGAAGGGGAAAGAGAGGGAGATGGAGGAGAGAGGTGAAGGGGAAAGAGAGGGAGATGGAGGAGAGAGGGGAAGGGGAAAGAGAGGGATTTGGAGGAGAGAGGTGAAGGGGAAAGAGGGATTTGGAGGAGAGAGGGGAAGGGGAAAGAGAGGGAGATGGAGGAGAGAGGTGAAGGGGAAAGAGGGAGATGGAGGAGAGAGGTGAAGGGGAAAGAGAGGGATTTGGAGGAGAGAGGGGAAGGGGAAAGAGAGGGATTTGGAGGAGAGAGGGGAAGGGGAAAGAGAGGGATTTGGAGGAGAGAGGGAAAGAGAGGGATATGGAGGAGAGAGGGGAAGGGGAAAGAGAGGGATTTGGAGGAGAGAGGGGAAGGGGAAAGAGAGGAGATGGAGGAGAGAGGTGAAGGGGAAAGAGAGGCATTTGGAGGAGAGAGGGGAAGGGGAAAGAGAGGGAGATGGAGGAGAGAGGTGAAGGGGAAAGAGAGGGAGATGGAGGAGAGAGGTGAAGGGGAAAGAGAGGGATTTGGAGGAGAGGGGAAGGGGAAAGAGAGGGAGATGGAGGAGAGAGGTGAAGGGGAAAGAGAGGGATTTGGAGGAGAGAGGGGAAGGGGAAAGAGAGGGATTTGGAGGAGAGATGGGAAGGGGAAAGAGAGGGAGATGGAGGAGAGAGGTGAAGGGGAAAGAGAGGGATTTGGAGGAGAGCGGGGAAGGGGAAAGAGAGGGATTTGGAGGAGAGAGGGGAAAGAGAGGGATATGGAGGAGAGAGGGGAAGGGGAAAGAGAGGGATTTGGAGGAGAGAGGTGAAGGGGAAAGAGAGGGAGATGGAGGAGAGAGGGGAAGGGGAAAGAGAGGGAGATGGAGGAGAGAGGGGAAGGGGAAAGAGAGGGAGATGGAGGAGAGAGGTGAAGGGGAAAGAGAGGGATTTGGAGGAGAGAGGTGAAGGGCAAAGAGGGATTTGGAGGAGAGAGGGGAAGGGGAAAGAGAGGGATTTGGAGAGAGAGGGGGAAGGGGAAAGAGAGGGAGATGGAGGAGAGAGGTGAAGGGGAAAGAGAGGGAGATGGAGGAGAGAGGTGAAGGGCAAAGAGAGGGATTTGGAGGAGAGAGGTGAGAGGTGAGGGGCAAAGAGAGGGATTTGGAGGAGAGAGGTGAAGGGGAGAGAGAGGGAGATGGAGGAGAGAGGTGAAGGGGAAAGAGAGGGAGATGGAGGAGAGAGGTGAAGGGGAAAGAGAGGGAGATGGAGGAGAGAGGTGAAGGGGAAAGAGAGGGATTTGGAGGAGAGGTGAAGGAAAGAGAGGGAGATGGAGGAGAGAGGTGAAGGGGAAAGAAGGGAGATGGAGGAGAGAGGTGAAGGGGAAAGAGAGGGATTTGGAGGAGAGAGGGGAAGGGGAAAGAGAGGGAGATGGAGGAGGAGGTGAAGGGGAAAGAGAGGGATTTGGAGGAGAGAGGGGAAGGGGAAAGAGAGGGATTTGGAGGAGAGATGGGAAGGGGAAAGAGAGGGAGATGGAGGAGAGAGGGAAGGGGAAAGAGAGGGATTTGGAGGAGAGCGGGGAAGGGGAAAGAGAGGGATTTGGAGGAGAGAGGGGAAAGAGAGGATATGGAGGAGAGAGGGGAAGGGGAAAGAGAGGGATTTGGAGGAGAGAGGTGAAGGGGAAAGAGAGGGAGATGGAGGAGAGAGGGGAAGGGGAAAGAGAGGGAGATGGAGGAGAGAGGGGAAGGGGAAAGAGAGGGAGATGGAGGAGAGAGGTGAAGGGGAAAGAGAGGGATTTGGAGGAGAGAGGTGAAGGGCAAAGAGGGATTTGGAGGAGAGAGGGGAAGGGGAAAGAGAGGGATTTGGAGGAGAGGGGGAAGGGGTAAGAGAGGGAGATGGAGGAGAGAGGTGAAGGGGAAAGAGAGGGAGTTGGAGGAGAGAGGTGAAGGGCAAAGAGAGGGATTTGGAGGAGAGAGGTGAGAGGTGAGGGGCAAAGAGAGGGATTTGGAGGAGAGAGGTGAAGGGGAGAGAGGGAGATGGAGGAGAGAGGTGAAGGGGAAAGAGAGGGAGATGGAGGAGAGAGGTGAAGGGGAAAGAGAGGGAGATGGAGGAGAGAGGTGAAGGGGAAAGAGAGGGATTTGGAGGAGAGGTGAAGGGGAAAGAGAGGGAGATGGAGGAGAGAGGTGAAGGGGAAAAGAGGGAGATGGAGGAGAGAGGTGAAGGGGAAAGAGAGGGATTTGGAGGAGAGAGGGGAAGGGGAAAGAGAGGATTTGGAGGAGAGAGGGGAAAGAGAGGGATATGGAGGAGAGAGGGGAAGGGGAAAGAGAGGGATTTGGAGGAGAGAGGGGAAGGGGAAAGAGAGGGAGATGGAGGAGAGAGGTGAAGGGGAAAGAGAGGCATTTGGAGGAGAGAGGGGAAGGGGAAAGAGAGGGAGATGGAGGAGAGGTGAAGGGGAAAGAGAGGGAGATGGAGGAGAGAGGTGAAGGGGAAAGAGAGGCATTTGGAGGGAGAGGGGAAGGGGAAAGAGAGGGAGATGGAGGAGAGAGGGGAAAGAGAGGGATATGGAGGAGAGAGGGGAAGGGGAAAGAGAGGGATTTGGAGGAGAGAGGGGAAGGGGAAAGAGAGGGAGATGGAGGAGAGAGGTGAAGGGGAAAGAGAGGCATTTGGAGGAGAGAGGGGAAGGGGAAAGAGAGGGAGATGGAGGAGAGAGGTGAAGGGGAAAGAGAGGGAGATGGAGGAGAGAGGTGAAGGGGAAAGAGAGGGAGATGGAGGAGAGAGGTGAAGGGGAAAGAGAGGGAGATGGAGGAGAGAGGGGAAGGGGAAAGAGAGGGATTTGGAGGAGAGAGGTGAAGGGGAAAGTGAGGGATTTGGAGGAGAGAGGGGAAGGGGAAAGAGAGGGAGATGGAGGAGAGAGGTGAAGGGGAAAGAGAGGGATTTGGAGGAGAGAGGGGAAGGGGAAAGAGAGGGATTTGGAGGAGAGAGGGGAAGGGGAAAGAGAGGGAGATGGAGGAGAGAGGGAAGGGGAAAGAGAGGGATTTGGAGGAGAGCGGGGAAGGGGAAAGAGAGGGATTTGGAGGAGAGAGGGGAAAGAGAGGGATATGGAGGAGAGAGGGGAAGGGGAAAGAGAGGGATTTGGAGGAGAGAGGTGAAGGGGAAAGAGAGGGAGATGGAGGGAGAGGGGAAGGGGAAAGAGAGGGAGATGGAGGAGAGAGGTGAAGGGGAAAGAGAGGGATTTGGAGGGAGAGGGAAGGGGAAAGAGAGGGATTTGGAGAGAGAGGGGAAGGGGAAAGAGAGGGATTTGGAGGAGAGGGGGAAGGGGTAAGAGAGGGAGATGGAGGGAGGAGAGAGGGAGATGGAGGAGAGAGGGGAAGGGGAAAGAGAGGGAGATGGAGGAGAGGGGAAGGGAAAGAAGGGAGATGGGAGAGAGAAGGGGAGGGAGATGGAGGAGAGAGGTGAAGGGGAAAGAGAGGGAGATGGAGGAGAGAGGTGAAGGGGAAAGAGAGGGATTTGGAGGAGAGGGGGAAGGGGTAAGAGAGGGAGATGGAGGGAGAGGTGAAGGGGAAAGAGGGAGATGGAGGAGAGAGGTGAATGGCAAAGAGAGGGATTTGGAGGAGAGAGGTGAGAGGTGAGGGGCAAAGAGAGGGATTTGGAGGAGAGAGGTGAAGGGGAGAGAGAGGGAGATGGAGGAGAGAGGTGAAGGGGAAAGAGAGGGAGATGGAGGAGAGAGGTGAAGGGGAAAGAGAGGGAGATGGAAGGGGAAAGAGAGGATTTGGAGGAGAGAGGTGAAAGAGAGAGGGAGATGGAGGAGAGAGGTGAAGGGGAAAGAGAGGGAGATGGAGGAGAGAGGTGAAGGGGAAAGAGAGGGAGATGGAGGAGAGAGGTGAAGGGGAAAGAGAGGGAGATGGAGGAGAGAGGTGAAGGGGAAAGAGAGAGAGATGGAGGATAGAGGTGAAGGGGAAAGAGAGGGAGATGGGGGAGAGAGGTGAAGGAGAAAGAGAGGGAGATGGATCCAGGCGTATCCGGGCGGGAGATGAGTGGAAGACAGCATTTAGC